>NW_022323530.1:0-2650 GCF_002776525.5 Piliocolobus tephrosceles
CTTCATCTCCTACAACTCCTGAAGTCACCACGATGCCAATGTCTACTCCTAGTGAAGGAAGCACTCCATTAACAACTATTCCTGTGAGCACCACACGTGTGACGAGTTCTCAAGATAGCACCCTTTCAACAACTTCTGTTGACACCAGCACCCCTGTGACCACTTTTATCCAAGTCAGTTCATCTCCTACAACTCCTGAAATCACCACCATTCGAATCTCGACTCCTAGTGAAGGAAGCACGCCATCAACAACCATTCCTGTCCCCACCACACGTGTGACCAGTTCTGAGGGCAGAACCCTTTCAACACCTTCTGTTGACACCAGCACACCTGTGACCACGTCTACCCAAGTCACTTCATCTCCTAAATCTCCTGAAGTCACCACCATGCCAATCTCTACTCCTAGTAAAGGAAGCAGTCCATTAACACCTATTCCTGTCAGCACCACACGTGTGATCAGTTCTCAAGGTAGCACCCTTTCAACAACTTCTGTTGACACCAGCACACCTGTGACCAATTCTACCCAAGTCAGTTCATCTCCTACAACTCCTGAAGGTACCAGTATTCCAACCTCGACTCCTAGTGAAGGAAGCACTCCATTAACAACTATTCCTGTGAGCACCACACCTGTGACCACTTCTGAGGGCAGCACCCTTTCAACACCTTCTGTTGACACCAGCACACCTGTGATCACCTCTACCCAAGTCAGTTCATCTCCTACAACTCCGGAAGTCACCACCATGCCAATCTCAACTCCTAGTGTTCAAAGCACTCCATTAACAAGTATTCCTGTCAGCACCACACGTGTGACCAGTTCTGAGGGCAGCACCCTTTCAACAACTTCCATTGACACCAGCACACCAGTGATCACTTCTACCCAAGTCAGTTCATCTCTCACAACTCCTGAAGTCACCACCATGCCAATCTCAACTCCTAGTGTACGAGGCACTCCATTAACAACTATTCCTCTCAGCACCACACATGTGACCAATTATGAGGGTAGCACCCTTTCAACACCTTCTGCTTACACCAGCACACCTGTGACCAATTCTACCCAAGTCAGTTCATCTGCTACAACTCCTGAAGGTACCAGTATTCCAACCTCGACTCCTAGTGACGGAAGCACTCAATTAACAACTATTCCTATCAGCACCACACGTGTGACAAGTTCTGAGGGTAACACCCTTTCAACACCTTCTGTTGACACCAGCACACCTGTAACCACTTCTACCCACGTCAGTTCATCTCCTACAACTTCTCAAGTCACCACCATGCCAATCTCAACTCCTAGTGAAGGAAGCACTCCATTAACAACTAATCCTGTCAGCACCACACGTGTGACCACTTCTCAGGGTAGCACCCTTACAACAACTTCTGTTGACAGCAGCACACCTGTGACCACTTCTATCCAAGTCAGTTCATCTCCTACAACTCCTGAAGTCACCACCATGCCAATCTCGACTCCTACTGAAGGAAGCACTCCATTAATAACTATTCCTCTCAGCACCACAGGTGTGACCAGTTCTCAGGGTAGCACCCTTCCAACAGCTTTTCTTGACACTAGCACACCTGTGACCAATTCTACCCAAGTCAGTTCATCTCCTACAACTCCTGAAATCACCACCATGCGAATCTCAACTCCTAGTGAGGGAAGCACTCCATTAACAGCTATTCCTGTCACCACCACACGTGTGACCAGTTCTGAGGGCAGAACCCTTTCAACACCTTCTGTTGACACCAGCACACCTGTGACCACTTCTATCCAAGTCAGTTCATTTCCTACACCTCCTGAAGATACCAGTATGCCAATCTCGACTCCTAGTGAAGGAAGTACTCCGTTAACAATTATGCCTGTCAGCACCACATCGGTGACCATTTCTGATCCTAGCACACCTTCAACACTTCCTGCTGACACCAGCACACCTCTGACCACTTCTACCCATGTCGGTTCATCTCCTACAACTCCTGAAGTCACCACCATGCCAAACTCTACTCCTAGTGAAGGAAGCAGTCCATTAACAACTATTCCTGCCAGCACCACACGTGTGCCCAGTTCTCAGGGTAGCACCCTTACAACACCTTCTGTTGACACCAGCGCACCTGTGACCACTTCTACCCAAGTCAGTTCATCTCCTACAACTCCTGAAGGTACCAGTATGCCAACCTCGACTCCTAGTGAAGGAAGCTCTCCATTAACAACTATTCCTGTCAGCACCAGACGTGTGACCAGTTCTCCGGGTAGCACCCTTTCAACACCTTTTGTTGACACCAGCACACGTCTGACTACTTCTATCCAAGCCAGTTCATCTCCTACAACTCCTGAAGGTACCAGTATGCCAATCTCAACTCCTAGTGAAGGAAGCACTCCACTCACAACTATTCCTGCCAGCACCACACCTGTGACCAGTTTTGAGGGCAGCACCCTTTCAACACCTTCTGTTGACACCAGCACACCTGTGATCACTTCCACCCAAGTCAGTTCATCTGCTACAACTCCTGAAGGTACCAGTATGCCAACCTCGACTCCTAGTGACGGAAGCACTCAATTAACAACTATTGCTGTCAGCACCACACGTGTGACAAGTTCTCAGGGTAACATCCTTTCAACACCTTCTGTTGACACCAGCACACCTGTGACCACTTCTACCCA
>NW_022323531.1:0-7540 GCF_002776525.5 Piliocolobus tephrosceles
GGGAGGGGCTACGCAGACTTAAACAGACACAGCTTTAAGCAAAGATAAACTCACAGAGCAGAGAAAGTGTTCTCTACACTCTGCTTTGTCCAGATTTTAGAATCATGAATGTGTGACCTGAGACCCTATTAATTCGATGCTTTAAGGTGATGACTAAAATTGGTCAAAAACTTAGACTAGTCAATTCACAAAAGAGGATTCTCACATATCCCATAAGCACAGGGACAGTTGTGCAGCATCAACAGGCATCAGGGAAGTAAAAATTAAACCATAGCCAGACTCCAGTACATGCCCACAAGAATGGCTGGAATTGGAACAGCTGACCTCCTGCTGAAGACCAAGTGGGGCCCTTGCAACTCCTGTGTGTAGCTGGGAGGAGTGTGCAATGGTGCACTCCTAGGACACCCTCTTGGATGGCTTCTGGGGAGGAGTGTGCAATGTTGGACCCCTAAGAAACCCTCTTGGATGGCTTCTAAGAAGATTACACGTAGAATAACCCCATGACCCAGAAAATCCGTTTCTGGGAACATAAGAAAAATACATAAATATGTCTACAAAAAACAATTGCACAAGAATGACACAATAGCTTTGTTCAAAATAGTGAAACCCAGAAACAACCCAGGCAAATGTAGAACAAATAGCAGAATCTTCATACAATGCAATGTTATTCTACGATCACTCCTGAGAACGACAGCTTTAGGGAGAAATCTTAAGAAATTATGTTGAGAAAAAAAAAAAAAAACGGGAGACATGAAATACTACATGTCACAGAATTCCATTTATATCCAGTTCCTGTCACTTAGGTTTCCGAACAGGCAAGACTGTGTGGAAACCGATCACAGGAGCAGTGACCTCTGGGTGTGGACTGGAAAGGGCGTGAGGTGCTTCCTGGGGGTAGTGGTGTCTGTGCCTTGACTTGGGGGCGGTCAAAAGGCCTGTACATATGTGAAGTCCCATCCATCTGTACTCGTAAGATTTGTTATTTTACTGAGTGTAAGTGATGCCTCAAATAACTACTAAAAAGGGGTGATGGGTAAATCCTGCCTGATCCTTCAAACCCCATCTCCTCCTGCCCCGCCCCTCTTCTCACATAAACGCTTTCCTTAGTCTCCCAGCCACACACCATCCCTAGAACAAAGACGCTGTTTTTGCTGGTTTTTCCCCAAACATGGATTCAAGATCATCGCAAATATCAACTGTGCATGTGAAGATTAAAGTGAAAGTCATTCTTGACTCCACCCCGTCCTTTCCCTCCTGTTCACCACATTCCTCCTCATTTCCAGACAAATGAACCCCACTGTGGCCTGGGTGGGGGTCTCTTCTTCCACAGGGTTTCTAAGCTTTTACACCCAAACATCCATATGGATGGAGATAATTGCCCCCTTCACCATGGCTTTTACACACACACACACACACACACACATCACACTGGGGCCGTGTCTTCTTCCTTGCTTGTTTTGTAGAACAGCAAGCCTTAGAAATCTTTCCACATCCGTATTTGTCGTTCTACCGTTCTGCATCAGCTGCTACACAACATTCCACAATATGGGCATACCGCAGGCTTTGTTTAACCAAATCCCCCTTGGAAGACACTAAAGTTTTGTTTTTCCCCGAGTCTCCGGGATGACTGTTGATTGGCAGCACACATTCCAGCACCCGCCTCCTCTGCCCATGCTCAGGTAGATGCTGAGAAGTGAAATTGGGAACCACGGCACGTGTGCACTTCTTGTGCCAACAGACACGTCCAGATGGTTCTCTAGAAGACCGTTCAAACATACATTCTCACAAACAGCATACACGAATCCTCTTTCCACACATCTTGGCTATTTTTTTTTTTTTTTGAGACAGAGTCTCATTCTGTTGCCCAGGCTTGAGTACAGTGGCGTGATCTTGGCTCACTGCAACCTCCACATCCCAGGTTCAAGTGATTCTCCTGCCTCAGCCTCCCAAGTAGCTGGGACTACAGGCCTGCACCATTTCACCTGACTAACTTTTTATGTTTTTAGTAGAAACGGGGTTTCACCATGTTGGCCAGGCTGGTCTCGAACTCCTGACCTCGTGATCCACACTCCTTGGCCTCCCAAAGTACTGGGATTACAGGAGTGAGCCACCACACTCTGCCCTTGGCTAATACTTGACATGATCATTTCCTCATTTCGGCCCATCAGATAGGTGAAACGTTGCATCTTGTTTTAACCTGTTTGCCCTCATTCCTACTGAGTTGAGCATTTTTCTATGTTGCCCTTTGTCATTTCTCTCCCATAAATTGTTTGTTTAAGTCCTTTGCTTGAATTTTTGCTGGGTTGTTTATCTTTTTCATATTACTCTAGGAAGGCATTTACAGATTCTGTGTGTGAATCTTTTGTTCTATGTCATGTAATGTTTTCTCTGAGTCTGTGGCTAATCTCTTCACTGTATCTTTACTGATATGGAAATTTTCAGAGTTGATGTAGACAAAAGTGTGTAGTTTTCATTTTAGCCCTATGTGTTTTTGTCTTGTTTAATTTCTTTTGATATCCAGGTTACATTTTCTTTCCTATTTATTTTTATTTTTAATTTTGAGACAGAGTTTCACTCTTGTTGCCCAGGCTGGAGTGCAGTGGTGCGATCTCGGCTCACTACAAACTCTGCCTCCTGGGTTTGAGCAATTATCCTGTCTCAGCCTGCCAAGTAGCTTGGATTATGGGCATGGCCACCACACCCAGCTATTTTTTGTATTTTTAGTAGAGACGAGGTTTCATCATGTTGGCCAGGCTGGTCTCGAACTCCTGACCTCAAGTGATCCACCTGCCTCGGCCTCCCAAAGTTCTGGGATTACAGGCATGAACCACCGAACCCGGCCCATTTTCTTATACTTCTGTCCGTCGTTTGTATAGTTCTGCTTTATATTTAGGTCTTAAGTCTGTCTTTGTTTTGGGGAATGGTGTGAGGTTGAGGCTTGATTTTATTTTTTCTCCCACAGAACAGGCAAGCATCTCAACACCATTCATTACCACTCGTTAGGGTGTGAAACGGCTCCCTTATTGCATCTTAAGTTCATGGCAAATGGCTCTGTCTCTGAACCTTCCATTATATCCTATTGATCTCTTGCTCTACTTCTGTCGGTGCCACGGTGTTTCACTCACAGTGTCTTTATTATCTATTGAAAACGGGGAGAGAATCACTGCTCTCCACTCTTCGTCCTCGTCCTCTCTTTCTTCCTCTCTTTTTGCAGTTTTAGCACTTACTCTTCATGGTGTATTTAGAATCTGTTTGCAAATGTCCCTGACAGTGTGTGGAGATGGGGGTTGACGCTGCGTGGAACCTGTGGATTCCAATGGGAAGAATGGACGGCTGTGCGGTCTCAGGCTCCCTGTTCAGGAGGGGAGCAGCTTCCTCCTCCCTTTCCCGAGAGCACAGTAACGGCTTGCAGGAGGGTTTTACAATCATCTTCACAAAGATCTCACTCATTAGTTAGGTTTACTAGCACATGTTTTAAAGGTCTTGCTGCTATTGTAAATGGAATCTTACGTATTCTATTGCGTCTCCTAATCAGACAGTGCTGATCAGTAAGAAGCGTTTTGTATTTGCAATTTTTCTTTTAGTCCTTATGATTTATGATGTTGGTTAATGAGGTTTTCTACGTAGGCCATGACATATCTGCAAATATTGTTAATGGTGTCTCTTCCTTTTCAATATCTATGCTTATTCCTTTCCCTGTCCTATGCATTATCAAGGAACTATATTAAATACTGTTTGCGACAGTGATATCAGGCATCTTTATGGTGTCCTTGACGTCAGTGGGACAGCTTCTGATTCTTTTTTAAGACAGGATCTCATCTGTCACCCAGGCTGGAGTGCAGTGGCATAATCATGGCTCACCACAGCCTCAACCTCCCAGGCTCAATCAATCCATTCACTTAAGCTTCCTGAGTAGCTAGGAATACAGGCACACACCACCATGCTATTTTCTTTTTTTTTTTTTTTTTTGTAGAGACAGGGTTTTGCCATGTTGCCCAGGCTGGCCTTGAACTCCTGGGCTCAATCAATTCACCTGCCTTGGCCTCCCAAAGTGCTGGGATTACAGGTGTGAGTCACCATGCCTGAGTCACCATGCCTGTACCACCATGCGATATTTCTAAATGACAATGACAATAAGCAGTTTCTCCCAGTTTCCTGAATATTGCATGTTCAGAATATCCTGGATTGCATTTCTGTTTAGTGCCAAAAAATGGTTTCAAAATTATAATCCAATTCCTTGCAGACAAAAATGATGCTGGAATAGAACAAATCAGAGCTGCTCCCACAAACCCCATGAGGTTCCTGACTCTGGGCAGGTAGGAGTGGCCTTTGCTCCCTAGAAAAGGAACTGAAGAGAGTCCTGGAGGACGTGGAACTCTTGCAGCCTCCCAGATTCTCAGGCCTCCCCTGGGGGAAAACACAGCCGGAACCTGAAAAAGACAAATGAAAGTCCACGCACACTGACCGGCTGCTGCCCCTAACCCCACAGCCTGGGAGCTTCTCACATGGCTCCCTTTCTGCCCAAAGCGACTGGTTCAGGGCTGGGCTGATGGCAGAAGCTGGACTAGGTAGAGCGAAGGTTCTCCCCAAGACTGTTTATTGATACATAACAGACGTACATATTTGGGGGCGCAGTCATATAATGTGTAGTGATCAAATCAAGACGCTTGGGATACCCATCACCCCAAACATTTATCTTTCCTTTATGTGGGGAACATTCACATTCTTCTCTTCTAGCCCTTTTGAGATCCACAGGGACAGTGAACAGACATCATGGAGGGAATGCTGCAGTCTGTTACCCACGTATCTGTTATGCCAGAGGAATGGGGTCCACAGTGGTCAGTGTGACGCTCAGCCAGTGTGAGGGGAGGAAGCAAAGTTTGCACAAAGACGCCAGAGCGCCATGCTGAGCTCCCGCTCCCTATTCCAGCCTCACAGAGACCCAGTCACACCTCGCTCTTCCCCCTCATGTGGACTTCCCTGACCCACACCAGTGCGAGCTGCATTTCTGCCACTTTAAGCTGAAGCCGAGCCCTGGCTGACACAGTTTTCTCATTTCCCCGAGAGCAGCACCACTCCTGATTATCTCCTCCCAAGCCCCAGGAAACTTGCAACAAAAGCAGTCTTAGATTAAATTCAGCGAGTTTCTGGATCACGACAGGAAACTGTGTCGAGCACAAAGGTGTCCTGCGAACAGGCTCAATCACAAGCTCCGCCAAGACGGGAGGTGACAGAGGCCCCAGAAAGCCAGTTCCCGACAACGCCAATACTGCACGTTTATCAGCTGCGGCGAGAGTTGGCTGGAGGCGGTGGAGGCACCTCAGTGCTCTTGCCTCGTCTTCGAGATTCTTCTGTTTGATGATGCCTCCTCACTGTTTCTCTGTTGAGGAGCTATAATGTGGCTCACAACCAAGCAATGTCTCTCCAGATTCAAAGACCACATCTTACCCTCTCCAAAGCCCCCGGTGCCCAGCACAGTGCCATGGGCAGGAAGGGGTTGATGAGCATGTGCTGAGCTGGGTGATAACCCCATGGGCATTGTTTCCTCTGCCCTCAGTCTCCAGCCTGCAGACGCCTGAATGGATTCTGGAGAGGTGTGTCTTGGACTCTGAGGGTCCTCTGAGCCCATCCAGGGTAAAGATGCTCTCTCCCAGGCGTCTGCTCAGCAGCGTGCTATCGGCAGAACATTCCGCACAGGTATCTTCACGCTGCTTCTGGCTGGATTTAGGGCACGATGGAAACATAGAAACAACTGTAGTTCTGCCACGGGGTCCCGCATCTGCTCATCCTGGGACAGCCACGCCGTCCCCACCCAGGAAGCGGCAGCAGGTTTCAGCACCATGGAGAGGGCCAGGCCCCAGTGGCTGGTCAAGCTCCTCAGGGTTAGGGGAGCGGCTCAGGAAGGCCCCGCCCAGGACGATGAGGTGAACAGGAATGAAGTCAGCAGGTGGGCGGGAGGAACTTGATCAGAGCAGTGGGAGGGCAGGAAGCATGCTGGGGAGGGGCCCTTGAGGGGCCACCACCTGGGGAAGCCCCTGCTGTCCCAGGGACAAGGGAAGGCTCCGCCTCGATTCCCCAGAAGGACAGCGTGGCTGTGGTCAAATCCGTCCATGGGGCAGACTTTCCCCACGGCCCTGTCCTCTGACCCTAGTGGCCCTCCCACAGACATGCCCTGCAGGACCCAGGACACTGGCCCTCGATGGGCCATGAGCCAGTGCCACCTGTGTGTGCGCTGATGGTCAGGCACTTTATTGGAGGGAGGAGGAGCAGAAAGAGAAGGAAACGTTGACTCCTAAATCACAAGGCAGAAAGGATTCCTGAAACAAATCAGACAAATCTGCCTCCTAGGTGGTTCAGGACCTGCCTCCCCTCCCCTCCCCGTTTCTTAGGGCGCGGCAGTAACATTAACCGGGCTCCACTGCACATCCTCCTGGCCCTGGCCCTGGCCCTGCGCCCTTGGCCCCCGCACATCTCATGGCTGGCACCTCCGTGCGGGCTCTCATTTCACGTTCCACCTTCAAATCGTCCTCTGTGAACACGTGTGTGCACGTATGTTTATTGATCTGTTTGTTTACGTTTGTTTGACGATCCAGTTGCAGTATCTTCATTAGAAAGCTAGGCTTGTTCCAAGCATAATATGTGCTTGTTTTGACTTCTTTTGAAAATGAAAGCACCTGAAACCTCCCGTAGCTAATTAACCTGCCAGGATTTGTTTAATGGCAGAGACAGAAAAACCCCCTCAATGCAGCCACGCAGCTGAGCACGAGGGCGGAAGGGAAGGTGCACCCCAGCCTCTTGGCTCAGGTGTTTAAGAGGAAGACACGTCCTTCCAGGATGGGCAGAGGGCGGTGGCCTGCAGGCCGGAGTGGGACAGGAGCGCGTGGGCTGACACCTTTTCCTTCTCCTGCCTTTCTGCTTCGTGTCTGTCTCCCCAGAGACAGCAGATACGCCCAGCACCATGGTGGGCACGGGAGACTCGGCCCAGCCCTGAGAAGCGGCCCCAGGTCCTGAGCTATTTCACAAGCGGAAGGGAGTACACGATGTCCGAGGCTCCATCCCTCCCATCCCTGCTGACGGCTCATCAGTCACAGCAGTTACAGGGAACGGGTGAAGCCGCCGTCAGGGAGGTCCCTTGGCTGCAGGATAGATGATTTGTAAATTAATATTTCCACCTCCAATCCAAATCATGAAAATGAGACATTACATCTGATTACAGCCGATTAAAATAGCAGTCATCTTACCTTGGAGTGGTCTCCTGCCTTATGTTGGCGAAGCCTCCAAGTCTTTCTATGTTATTTCCTCATTTGTGCCTAAAAAGTTCCTTCCAGGGAGGAAGGGCTGGGCATCATCCTGCCCACCGTGCAGATGGAGAACCCGAGGCTCAGCGGTGCTTTCATGCACTTCCCGACCGCCCAGAGGCCTCGAGAGCAGGGGCCCGCTGTGCTTCTCCTCCCATGCTCTGCTCCTGAGCCAGGAGTTTCCCCAGCCAGGCCCCTGCCCCAGGCCCAGGTTGGGCCATGATTTCCTCCGTAGCCTGCCT
>NW_022323532.1:0-1498 GCF_002776525.5 Piliocolobus tephrosceles
GATGAGTTTGCGTCCTTTGTAGGGACATGGATGCAGCTGGAAACCATCATTCTTAGCAAACTATCACAAGAAGAGAAAACCAAACACCGCATGTTCTCACTCACAGGTGGGAACTGAACAATGAGTTCACTTGGACTGGGGAAGGGGAACATCACACACTGGGGCCTATCATGGGGAGGGGGGAGGGGGGAGGGATTGCATTGGGGAGTTATACCTGATATAAATGATGAATTGATGGGTGCTGACGAGTTGATGGGTGCAGCACACCAACATGGCACAGGTATACATATGTAACAAACCTGCACGTTATGCATATGTACCCTAGAACTTAAAGTATAATAAAAAGATAAAAATAAAATAAAATAATAAAAGAAAAAAAAAGGAAAGGGCAAAGTCCACATGCTGAAACAAGAAGGGCTGCTGGACTTAAAAAGGTGGAGAAATAGGTGGACCCAGGATAATATTGGTGAGAATGGTGTTTTTTGTTGATTTAGTTACAGAGCTCTTGAGCTTATCATGAATAGAAATAGGATTGATGCAGAGCAGCTGTAAGCATAGACTTGGGAGCCAGGATGATTGGGAATATAAGTCCCAGCTTCACCTTTTATGAACTCTATGATCCTGGACACTCCACCTCTTACTATGCAGTTTTCTCATCTGGGAAAAACAGAAAACAGTACTTAAATCCTAGGATTCGGAAGAGTTCAAGGATTAAGATAAGTGCAACAAGGGAGAGGCAACTGTTCAGACAAGAAATAAAAGGAAATTGGCAAGACAAGGATTTCAATTGGAACCTAAGAATCATTTAGGATATGTGTTACAATTTTAGATTCCCAGGCCTCAGGGCCAGGAATTGAGATTCATTAGATCTGGGGCCCAAAAGGCTGTTTTATAAAAAGACACTTACAAAATTCACAAAAATAACTCAGTTTCTGTATGCCCTTACCAGTTCCCTACTAATGTGAACATCTCGTATTGACATGGTACATTTGTTAAAACTAAAAAGTCAATGTTAGCACATTACTACTAACTCCAGACTTCATCAGGTTTTCCACTCATGTTCTTTGTCCCAGGATCAAATCCAGGATACCATACTGCGTTTAGAGAAGCTGCAGTTTTCACAAGCTCTTTCAGCTGATGAGAGAGAGGTGGGTGACAAACATCAAGCACTGCCACATTGGAAAGTAGCAGAAAAGGTTAAGGGTGAGGCTGGGATAGTCATTGCAACGTCTGCCTCCTAGGCTCAAGCAATTCTCATGCCTCAGTCTCCCGAGGAGCTAGCACCATAAACGGCTGCCACCATGCTTGGCTAATTTTTGTATTTCTAGTAGAGAAGGGGTTTTGCCATGTTGGCCAGGCTGGTCTTGAACTGCTGGGTTCAAGTGATCTGCCCACTTCAGCCTCCCAAACTGCTGGGATTACAGGCCTGAGCCACTGCGTCCAGCCCTGACTTACTTTTGAAGTCATGAATTTATGTTCAGTGTCCCTCTTGCCCAAC
>NW_022323533.1:0-2650 GCF_002776525.5 Piliocolobus tephrosceles
TGGGTAGAAGTGGTCACAGGTGTGCTGGTGTCAACAGAAGGTGTTGAAAGGATGTTACCCTGAGAACTTGTCACACGTGTGGTGCTGACAGCAATAGTTGTTAATTGAGTGCTTCCGTCACTAGGAGTCGAGGTTGGCATACTGGTACCTTCAGGAGTTGTAGCAGATGAACTGACTTGGGTGGAAGTGATCACAGGTGTGCTGGTGTCAACAGAAGGTGTTGAAAGGGTGCTGCCCTCAAAACTGGTCACAGGTGTGGTGCTGGCAGGAATAGTTGTGAGTGGAGTGCTTCCTTCACTAGGAGTTGAGATTGGCATACTGGTACCTTCAGGAGTTGTAGGAGATGAACTGGCTTGGATAGAAGTAGTCAGACGTGTGCTGGTGTCAACAAAAGGTGTTGAAAGGGTGCTACCCGGAGAACTGGTCACACGTCTGGTGCTGACAGGAATAGTTGTTAATGGAGAGCTTCCTTCACTAGGAGTCGAGGTTGGCATACTGGTACCTTCAGGAGTTGTAGGAGATGAACTGACTTGGGTAGAAGTGGTCACAGGTGCGCTGGTGTCAACAGAAGGTGTTGTAAGGGTGCTACCCTGAGAACTGGGCACACGTGTGGTGCTGGCAGGAATAGTTGTTAATGGACTGCTTCCTTCACTAGGAGTAGAGTTTGGCATGGTGGTGACTTCAGGAGTTGTAGGAGATGAACCGACATGGGTAGAAGTGGTCAGAGGTGTGCTGGTGTCAGCAGGAAGTGTTGAAGGTGTGCTAGGATCAGAAATGGTCACCGATGTGGTGCTGACAGGCATAATTGTTAACGGAGTACTTCCTTCACTAGGAGTCGAGATTGGCATACTGGTATCTTCAGGAGGTGTAGGAAATGAACTGACTTGGATAGAAGTGGTCACAGGTGTGCTGGTGTCAACAGAAGGTGTTGAAAGGGTTCTGCCCTCAGAACTGGTCACACGTGTGGTGGTGACAGGAATAGCTGTTAATGGAGTGCTTCCCTCACTAGGAGTTGAGATTCGCATGGTGGTGATTTCAGGAGTTGTAGGAGATGAACTGACTTGGGTAGAATTGGTCACAGGTGTGCTAGTGTCAAGAAAAGCTGTTGGAAGGGTGCTACCCTGAGAACTGGTCACACCTGTGGTGCTGAGAGGAATAGTTATTAATGGAGTGCTTCCTTCAGTAGGAGTCGAGATTGGCATGGTGGTGACTTCAGGAGTTGTAGGAGATGAACTGACTTGGATAGAAGTGGTCACAGGTGTGCTGCTGTCAACAGAAGTTGTTGTAAGGGTGCTACCCTGAGAAGTGGTCACACGTGTGGTGCTGACAGGATTAGTTGTTAATGGAGTGCTTCCTTCACTAGGAGTTGAGATTGGCATGGTGGTGACTTGAGAAGTTGTAGGAGATGAACTGACGTGGGTAGAAGTGGTTACAGGTGTGCTGGTGTCAACAGAAGGTGTTGAAAGGGTGTTACCCTCAGAACTTGTCACACGTGTGGTGCTGATAGGAATAGTTGTTAATTGAGTGCTTCCGTCACTAGGAGTCGAGGTTGGAATACTGGTACCTTCAGGAGTTGTAGCAGATGAACTGACTTGGGTAGAATTGGTCACAGGTGTGCTGGTGTAAGCAGAAGGTGTTGAAAGGGTGCTACCCTCATAATTGGTCACATGTGTGGTGCTGAGAGGAATAGTTGTTAATGGAGTGCCTCGTACACTAGGAGTTGAGATTGGCATGGTGGTGACTTCAGGAGTTGTGAGAGATGAACTGACTTGGGTAGAAGTGATCACTGGTGTGCTGGTGTCAATGGAAGTTGTTGAAAGGGTGCTGCCCTCAGAACTGGTCACACGTGTGGTGCTGACAGGAATACTTGTTAATGGAGTGCTTTGAACACTAGGAGTTGAGATTGGCATGGTGGTGACTTCCGGAGTTGTAGGAGATGAACTGACTTGGGTAGAGGTGATCACAGGTGTGCTGGTGTCAACAGAAGGTGTTGAAAGGGTGCTGCCCTCAGAAGTGGTCACAGGTGTGGTGCTCACAGGAATAGTTGTTAATGGAGTGCTTCCTTCACTAGGAGTCGAGGTTGGAATACTGGTACCTTCAGGAGTTGTAGGAGATGAACTGACTTGGGTAGAATTGGTCACAGGTGTGCTGGTGTCAACAGAAGTTGTTGAAAGGGTGCTACCTTGAGAACTGATCACACGTGTGGTGCTGACAGGAATAGGTGTTAATGGACTGCTTCCTTTACTAGGAGTAGAGATTGGCATGGTGGTGACTTCAGGAGATTTAGGAGATGAAGTGACTTGGGTAGACGTGGTCACAGGTGTGCTGGTGTCAACAGAAGGTGTTGAAAGGGTTCTGCCCTCAGAACTGGTCACACGTGTGGTGGGGACAGGAATGGTTGTTGATGGCGTGCTTCCTTCACTAGGAGTCGAGATTCGAATGGTGGTGATTTCAGGAGTTGTAGGAGATGAACTGACTTGGATAAAAGTGGTCACAGGGGTGCTGGTGTCAACAGAAGTTGTTGAAAGGGTGCTATCTTGAGAACTCGTCACACGTGTGGTGCTCACAGGAATAGTTGTTAATGGAGTGCTTCCTTCACTAGGAGTAGACATTGGCATCGTGGTGACTTCAGGAGTTGTAGGAGATGAAG
>NW_022323534.1:0-5412 GCF_002776525.5 Piliocolobus tephrosceles
CGCTACCTGACTTCAAACTATACTACAAGGCTACAGTAACCAAAACAGCATGGTACTGGTACCAAAACAGAGATATAGACCAATGGAACAGAACAGAGCCCTCAGAAATAATATCACACATCGACAGCTGTCTGACAAACCCGACGCTTGACAAACCCGACAGAAACAAGAAATGGGGAAAGGATTCCCTATTTAATAAATGGTGCTGGGAAAATTAGCTAGCCGTAAGTAGAAAGCTGAAACTGGATCCATTCCCTACTCCTTAGACGGAAATTAATTCAAGATGGATTAGAGACTTAAATGTTAGACCGAAAACCACAAAAACACTAGAAGAAAACCTAGGTAATACCATTCAGGACATAGGCATGGGCAAGGACTTCATGTCTAAAACACCAAAAGCAACGGCAACAAAAGCAAAAATTGACAAATGGGATCTCATTAAACTAAAGAGCTTCTGCACAGCAAAAGAAACTGCCATCAGAGTGAACTGGCAACCTACAGAATGGGAGAAAATTTTTGCAATCTACTCATCTGACAAAGGGCTAATATCCAGAACCTATAAAGAACTCAATCAAGTTTACAAGAAAAAAACAAACAACCCCATCAAAAAGTGGGCACCGGATATGAACAGACACTTCTCAAAAGAAGACATTCATACAGCCAACAGACACATGAAAAAATGCTCATCATCACTTGCCATCAGAAAAATGCAAATCAAAACCACAATGAGAGACCATCTCACACCAGTTAGAATGGCAATCATTAAAAAGTCAGGAAACAACAGGTGCTGGATAGGATGTGGAGAAATAGGAACACTTTTACACTGTTGGTGGGACTGTAAACTAGTTCAACCATTGTGGAAAACAGTGTGGCAATTCCTCCAGGATCTAGAACTAGAAATACCATATGACCCAGCCATCCCATTACTGGGGATATACCCAAAGGATTATAAGTCATGCTGCCATAAAGACACATGCACATGTATGTTTATTGTGGCACTATTCACAATAGCAAAGACTTGGAATCAACCCAAATGTCCATCAGTGACAGACTGGATTAAGAAAATGTGGCACATATATACCATGGAATACTATGCAGCCATAAAAAAGGATGAGTTTGTGTCCTTTGTAGGGACATGGATGCAGCTGGAAACCATCATTCTCAGCAAACTATCGCAAGAGCAGAAAACCAAATACCGCATGTTCTCATTCATAGGTGGGAACTGAACAATGAGATAACTTGGACACAGGAAGAGGAGCATCACACACTGGGTCCTATTGTGGGGAGGGGGTAGAGGGGAAGGACAGCATTAGGAGATATACCTAATGTAAATGAGTTAATGGGTGCAGCACACCAACATGGCACATGTATACATATGTAACAAACCTGCACGTTGTGCACATGTACCCTAGAACTTAAAGTATAATAAAAAAAAAAAAAAAAGTAACTGTCAAAAATTACGCTCCCATTAGTCAGCACCCATCTTGGGTTGCCAGGCTGAAACCTGTGATCCATTCCCAATGAGAGCACATGGAATATACATCTGTCTGCTTTATGCCAACAGTTGTTTCAGGTGGAGTCTGACACCCCCAATGGAATGCATGTTTGTGCTTCTGTGTCTGGGCTGACCTGGGCCCAGCAGCCTCCTTCTTGATATGATTCCCAGGTCCTGAGTGGGTCATGTGGCCTCCCCCAATGTTTCCACTGTTTCTGGATGCCCCAAATATCTTACTATTCCAGCCATATAATCTAATAATTCATAGAAGTTATTGTTGTGTAGATCATTTGCAAAGGTCAGGGTGGGAACCAGTGCTTCTTAGTGAATGTTGCTGTAGTTGGATATTTCCCATCCTTTCAGGTCTCACTTTTCATAGTACTAGAGCTGGAAACCAATGAAATTCTGGATGCAGAGTTTATCTCAGCAGGTGAAGGAGGGTGGAGTGATAAAATATTGGGCCTATGATGTACCAAGACACAATTTTTCCTTTTTGAATTTTTTTCTAAAACCTAGCTCTAGACACTTCCAGAAGTTCATGGGGTAAAACATGAAATCTGCTCGCAAATTAGTCCAAAAGCCCATTCTCTCATCCTATTGAGAAAGGAGTTGAATTTCCTTCTGTGTAACACATATGGAGGAAAAACAACTGTGCGTTTGGTCGTCATGTTCACTTTGCAGACACTTCTACTGGTAGAAAGTGCGTGAGCCATTCATCCCTGTGATGAGGGCTTTGGCTGATTGAGATCAAAGCTGGACATTCTGTTTGCTCAGGTGGTGCTGGGCGACATTTCAGGAGAGGGCTGTGGATCATGAGAAATTGAGGTTTTGTGTCATTTGGATTTAGTGATTGGGAAAATGTCCTTCACTGTTCGTTGTACTGCCTTCTGATGCTGCTAAAGCCGATAATTAATAACATTTTTTCCTGAGCAAATTTGATAAAGCAATGACTAATGACTATTGGTTAGGGTTGACATTAAGATAAAGTATAATAAAAAGAACAGAAAACCAGTGGTAATTATGGTCTTTGTTAAATTCCAGTAATCCAAAAGCAAGCAATACATTTAGTAAGAGATCTTAATATCAGTATGTGCAAAAGGCCTGTCCTAAAATGTAGAATAATAGTGATAGTAATAATAATAATAACCTTTTATAATCCACGGAGACCATGAAATCACAAAGTTTGTCTTATAGCCCTAAACTATATATTTTTCAATAATTGGAGGATTTTGTGAAAGCATATTATATGCCTTTTCTCAATGGAGATCCCGTAGTTGTTTTGGTTATGGCTTCCATTTTAATATGAGGCAACATTTGCTTTGTTTTGTTGCTATAGGATTTAATTTAGAGTGGGGGGTTTCTTAAATCAAGAAGATTAGAGCAGGAAACAAATTTGATTAGGTTCCCCTTCAGGAGAAGAGCGCAGGCTGCAGTGAGAACTGGAGACACTCACTCTTGAGTGACCTGCATTCTCTATGCTGAAAGGAGAGCAGGTTTGATAACTGTGTCATGTTGCTGTGTAGAAAAGGCTGCCCTCACATGAGACCCAGGCCACAGGAGAGAAGCTGTCCAAAGAAATCCTACTGAGCAGATAATGGCAGGCCTGGAGGGTGAAAATTTTGCGTGCAAAGCATGATCTTTGAGTTAGATTTTCTTAGTGCCAGGATCTCCCTGCACGCCCCATCTCCACATTCAAGTAATTCCTCATGTTCTTTTTCCTTTGGTTACTTCCTCCCTTCCACCCTCCATCACCCTGATACTCACCATCATACCTAGATCATTCCAAGTGTGCCCGAAACAACCCCAACTTGACTTGTATCCCTGCAGCTTCTCTCCCAGCCTCTTCCTTCCCTTTTTGTCTAATTCACCATTATCCAACCTGCTACAGTCAGATCAGAATTCCATTGCCACCACCACATGCCCTCCACGTTTCCAAAATGTGGAGATTTTGCACTCCACATTTATAGTGGAGTATATTAATAGTCCTAATAGGGATTAAGAACTATGTATAGTACAACTCCACCATTTATTTCTTATCTTTCTTTCTAACCCTGCACCAAATCTCCGCTTCAGGCTCATTGATTAACCTGTGGCCCTTTACGTAGGCCAGGTGATTTTTATTGATCCTATTTTCTATTCCTTGGTGCCTTTCTTCTATTATTTTGTAACTTAATCTTATTCACACTTTGCAAGTCTATCCATCTTACAGATCCCTGTTTTCCTAAGCCTTCTTCACCTTCCTCCTCTGAACTCTACATATGGTCTGCTCCATTAACTAGGATTTTTAATCCTGCCCCGGAGTTTCCTTAGCTCCCATAGAACTAAGGATAGACCTTTCTCTTGTGCAACATTCAGTGGCCTCAGATTGTGCTGCACCTCATTAGCTTAGCATACATTTATTAGGCTCCTGTTATGGGATGGGTGCTGGAATTACAGAGTAAATAAAGGAGAGATGCTGGTCCTGGAACTCTCATAGTATAGCAATGACAATAGCAGCATGCATAAAATTAGACAAACATGCTCCAGGGGAAGCAACTGAGTGGAGTGTGCACAGTGTGCTCAGATAATACATTTGGATTTTCTGAGTTTAAATCCCTACTCTCGCGCTTATTATTTCTGCCTCACATACTACCTGTGTCCAGCTCCTCCCTTGTAAGAGGAAATTAACAATAGCTTTATCATAGGAATGTCGTGAGAATGAACGTGATAATCTGACGCAGCACTTTGTCCAGCACCTGCACTGCAAACAAGCCCAGCAGCTGCTCCACCTTGTTCTTGTCACTCAGCTGGGTCCCAGGGAAATGGCCTAGTGCTGTCTGGGACGTGGAAAGGAGGAAGGAGGTGTACCTCATGGGAGAAAAAGACATTAGGGAAAAAAAGTGAGATTTTAAAATTTAGAAAATGTTTTTTTCTGCTATTATTCTGAGTACTTCTCTAGAATTAAAAAAAGAAAGAAATAAAAGTCAACTCCATGGAAGAATCTGATACGAAATATAAGAAATGGAAAATCCCTGTCTTGTGCCAGTTTTTAAAGGGAATTTTTCCAGTTTTTGCCCATTCAGTATGATATTAGCTGTGGGTTTGTCATAAATAGCTCTTATTATTTTGAGATACGTTCCATCAATACCGAATTTATTGAGAGTTTTTAGCATGAAGGGCTGTTGAATTTTGTCAAAAGCCTTTTCTGCATCTATTGAGATAATCATGTGGTTCTTGTCTTTGGTTCTGTTTATATGCTGGATTACATTTATTGATTTGCGAACGTTGAACCAGCCTTGCATCCCAGGGATGAAGCCCACTTGATCATGGTGGATAAGCTTTTTGATATGCTGGATGCCCTCTCTCACCACTCCTATTCAACATAGTGTTAAAAGTTCTGGCTAGGGCAATCAGGCAAGAGAAAGAAATAAAGGGTATCCAGTTAGGAAAAGAAGAAGTCAAATTGTCCCTGTTTGCAGATGACATGATTGTATATTTAGAAAACCCCATTGTCTCAGCCCAAAATCTCCTTAAGCTGATAAGAAACTTCAGCAAAGTCTCAGGATACAAAATTAATGTGCAAAAATCACAAGCATTCTTATACACCAGTAACAGACAAGCAGAGAGCCAAATCAGGAATGAACTTCCATTCACAATTGCTTCAAAGAGAATAAAATACCTAGGAATCCAACTTACAAGGGATGTAAAGGACCTCTTCAAGGAGAACTACAAACCACTGCTCAGTGAAATCAAAGAGGACACAAACAAATGGAAGAACATACCATACTCATGGATAGGAAGAATCAATATCGTGAAAATGGCCATACTGCCCAAGGTTATTTATAGATTCAATGCCATCCCCATCAAGCTACCAATGAGTTTCTTCACAGAATTGGAAAAAACTGCTTTAAAGTTCATATGGAACCAAAAAAGAGCCC
>NW_022323535.1:0-5412 GCF_002776525.5 Piliocolobus tephrosceles
GGGCTCTTTTTTGGTTCCATATGAACTTTAAAGCAGTTTTTTCCAATTCTGTGAAGAAACTCATTGGTAGCTTGATGGGGATGGCATTGAATCTATAAATAACCTTGGGCAGTATGGCCATTTTCACGATATTGATTCTTCCTATCCATGAGTATGGTATGTTCTTCCATTTGTTTGTGTCCTCTTTGATTTCACTGAGCAGTGGTTTGTAGTTCTCCTTGAAGAGGTCCTTTACATCCCTTGTAAGTTGGATTCCTAGGTATTTTATTCTCTTTGAAGCAATTGTGAATGGAAGTTCATTCCTGATTTGGCTCTCTGCTTGTCTGTTACTGGTGTATAAGAATGCTTGTGATTTTTGCACATTAATTTTGTATCCTGAGACTTTGCTGAAGTTTCTTATCAGCTTAAGGAGATTTTGGGCTGAGACAATGGGGTTTTCTAAATATACAATCATGTCATCTGCAAACAGGGACAATTTGACTTCTTCTTTTCCTAACTGGATACCCTTTATTTCTTTCTCTTGCCTGATTGCCCTAGCCAGAACTTTTAACACTATGTTGAATAGGAGTGGTGAGAGAGGGCATCCAGCATATCAAAAAGCTTATCCACCATGATCAAGTGGGCTTCATCCCTGGGATGCAAGGCTGGTTCAACGTTCGCAAATCAATAAATGTAATCCAGCATATAAACAGAACCAAAGACAAGAACCACATGATTATCTCAATAGATGCAGAAAAGGCTTTTGACAAAATTCAACAGCCCTTCATGCTAAAAACTCTCAATAAATTCGGTATTGATGGAACGTATCTCAAAATAATAAGAGCTATTTATGACAAACCCACAGCTAATATCATACTGAATGGGCAAAAACTGGAAAAATTCCCTTTAAAAACTGGCACAAGACAGGGATTTTCCATTTCTTATATTTCGTATCAGATTCTTCCATGGAGTTGACTTTTATTTCTTTCTTTTTTTAATTCTAGAGAAGTACTCAGAATAATAGCAGAAAAAAACATTTTCTAAATTTTAAAATCTCACTTTTTTTCCCTAATGTCTTTTTCTCCCATGAGGTACACCTCCTTCCTCCTTTCCACGTCCCAGACAGCACTAGGCCATTTCCCTGGGACCCAGCTGAGTGACAAGAACAAGGTGGAGCAGCTGCTGGGCTTGTTTGCAGTGCAGGTGCTGGACAAAGTGCTGCGTCAGATTATCACGTTCATTCTCACGACATTCCTATGATAAAGCTATTGTTAATTTCCTCTTACAAGGGAGGAGCTGGACACAGGTAGTATGTGAGGCAGAAATAATAAGCGCGAGAGTAGGGATTTAAACTCAGAAAATCCAAATGTATTATCTGAGCACACTGTGCACACTCCACTCAGTTGCTTCCCCTGGAGCATGTTTGTCTAATTTTATGCATGCTGCTATTGTCATTGCTATACTATGAGAGTTCCAGGACCAGCATCTCTCCTTTATTTACTCTGTAATTCCAGCACCCATCCCATAACAGGAGCCTAATAAATGTATGCTAAGCTAATGAGGTGCAGCACAATCTGAGGCCACTGAATGTTGCACAAGAGAAAGGTCTATCCTTAGTTCTATGGGAGCTAAGGAAACTCCGGGGCAGGATTAAAAATCCTAGTTAATGGAGCAGACCATATGTAGAGTTCAGAGGAGGAAGGTGAAGAAGGCTTAGGAAAACAGGGATCTGTAAGATGGATAGACTTGCAAAGTGTGAATAAGATTAAGTTACAAAATAATAGAAGAAAGGCACCAAGGAATAGAAAATAGGATCAATAAAAATCACCTGGCCTACGTAAAGGGCCACAGGTTAATCAATGAGCCTGAAGCGGAGATTTGGTGCAGGGTTAGAAAGAAAGATAAGAAATAAATGGTGGAGTTGTACTATACATAGTTCTTAATCCCTATTAGGACTATTAATATACTCCACTATAAATGTGGAGTGCAAAATCTCCACATTTTGGAAACGTGGAGGGCATGTGGTGGTGGCAATGGAATTCTGATCTGACTGTAGCAGGTTGGATAATGGTGAATTAGACAAAAAGGGAAGGAAGAGGCTGGGAGAGAAGCTGCAGGGATACAAGTCAAGTTGGGGTTGTTTCGGGCACACTTGGAATGATCTAGGTATGATGGTGAGTATCAGGGTGATGGAGGGTGGAAGGGAGGAAGTAACCAAAGGAAAAAGAACATGAGGAATTACTTGAATGTGGAGATGGGGCGTGCAGGGAGATCCTGGCACTAAGAAAATCTAACTCAAAGATCATGCTTTGCACGCAAAATTTTCACCCTCCAGGCCTGCCATTATCTGCTCAGTAGGATTTCTTTGGACAGCTTCTCTCCTGTGGCCTGGGTCTCATGTGAGGGCAGCCTTTTCTACACAGCAACATGACACAGTTATCAAACCTGCTCTCCTTTCAGCATAGAGAATGCAGGTCACTCAAGAGTGAGTGTCTCCAGTTCTCACTGCAGCCTGCGCTCTTCTCCTGAAGGGGAACCTAATCAAATTTGTTTCCTGCTCTAATCTTCTTGATTTAAGAAACCCCCCACTCTAAATTAAATCCTATAGCAACAAAACAAAGCAAATGTTGCCTCATATTAAAATGGAAGCCATAACCAAAACAACTACGGGATCTCCATTGAGAAAAGGCATATAATATGCTTTCACAAAATCCTCCAATTATTGAAAAATATATAGTTTAGGGCTATAAGACAAACTTTGTGATTTCATGGTCTCCGTGGATTATAAAAGGTTATTATTATTATTACTATCACTATTATTCTACATTTTAGGACAGGCCTTTTGCACATACTGATATTAAGATCTCTTACTAAATGTATTGCTTGCTTTTGGATTACTGGAATTTAACAAAGACCATAATTACCACTGGTTTTCTGTTCTTTTTATTATACTTTATCTTAATGTCAACCCTAACCAATAGTCATTAGTCATTGCTTTATCAAATTTGCTCAGGAAAAAATGTTATTAATTATCGGCTTTAGCAGCATCAGAAGGCAGTACAACGAACAGTGAAGGACATTTTCCCAATCACTAAATCCAAATGACACAAAACCTCAATTTCTCATGATCCACAGCCCTCTCCTGAAATGTCGCCCAGCACCACCTGAGCAAACAGAATGTCCAGCTTTGATCTCAATCAGCCAAAGCCCTCATCACAGGGATGAATGGCTCACGCACTTTCTACCAGTAGAAGTGTCTGCAAAGTGAACATGACGACCAAACGCACAGTTGTTTTTCCTCCATATGTGTTACACAGAAGGAAATTCAACTCCTTTCTCAATAGGATGAGAGAATGGGCTTTTGGACTAATTTGCGAGCAGATTTCATGTTTTACCCCATGAACTTCTGGAAGTGTCTAGAGCTAGGTTTTAGAAAAAAATTCAAAAAGGAAAAATTGTGTCTTGGTACATCATAGGCCCAATATTTTATCACTCCACCCTCCTTCACCTGCTGAGATAAACTCTGCATCCAGAATTTCATTGGTTTCCAGCTCTAGTACTATGAAAAGTGAGACCTGAAAGGATGGGAAATATCCAACTACAGCAACATTCACTAAGAAGCACTGGTTCCCACCCTGACCTTTGCAAATGATCTACACAACAATAACTTCTATGAATTATTAGATTATATGGCTGGAATAGTAAGATATTTGGGGCATCCAGAAACAGTGGAAACATTGGGGGAGGCCACATGACCCACTCAGGACCTGGGAATCATATCAAGAAGGAGGCTGCTGGGCCCAGGTCAGCCCAGACACAGAAGCACAAACATGCATTCCATTGGGGGTGTCAGACTCCACCTGAAACAACTGTTGGCATAAAGCAGACAGATGTATATTCCATGTGCTCTCATTGGGAATGGATCACAGGTTTCAGCCTGGCAACCCAAGATGGGTGCTGACTAATGGGAGCGTAATTTTTGACAGTTACTTTTTTTTTTTTTTTTATTATACTTTAAGTTCTAGGGTACATGTGCACAACGTGCAGGTTTGTTACATATGTATACATGTGCCATGTTGGTGTGCTGCACCCATTAACTCATTTACATTAGGTATATCTCCTAATGCTGTCCTTCCCCTCTACCCCCTCCCCACAATAGGACCCAGTGTGTGATGCTCCTCTTCCTGTGTCCAAGTTATCTCATTGTTCAGTTCCCACCTATGAATGAGAACATGCGGTATTTGGTTTTCTGCTCTTGCGATAGTTTGCTGAGAATGATGGTTTCCAGCTGCATCCATGTCCCTACAAAGGACACAAACTCATCCTTTTTTATGGCTGCATAGTATTCCATGGTATATATGTGCCACATTTTCTTAATCCAGTCTGTCACTGATGGACATTTGGGTTGATTCCAAGTCTTTGCTATTGTGAATAGTGCCACAATAAACATACATGTGCATGTGTCTTTATGGCAGCATGACTTATAATCCTTTGGGTATATCCCCAGTAATGGGATGGCTGGGTCATATGGTATTTCTAGTTCTAGATCCTGGAGGAATTGCCACACTGTTTTCCACAATGGTTGAACTAGTTTACAGTCCCACCAACAGTGTAAAAGTGTTCCTATTTCTCCACATCCTATCCAGCACCTGTTGTTTCCTGACTTTTTAATGATTGCCATTCTAACTGGTGTGAGATGGTCTCTCATTGTGGTTTTGATTTGCATTTTTCTGATGGCAAGTGATGATGAGCATTTTTTCATGTGTCTGTTGGCTGTATGAATGTCTTCTTTTGAGAAGTGTCTGTTCATATCCGGTGCCCACTTTTTGATGGGGTTGTTTGTTTTTTTCTTGTAAACTTGATTGAGTTCTTTATAGGTTCTGGATATTAGCCCTTTGTCAGATGAGTAGATTGCAAAAATTTTCTCCCATTCTGTAGGTTGCCAGTTCACTCTGATGGCAGTTTCTTTTGCTGTGCAGAAGCTCTTTAGTTTAATGAGATCCCATTTGTCAATTTTTGCTTTTGTTGCCGTTGCTTTTGGTGTTTTAGACATGAAGTCCTTGCCCATGCCTATGTCCTGAATGGTATTACCTAGGTTTTCTTCTAGTGTTTTTGTGGTTTTCGGTCTAACATTTAAGTCTCTAATCCATCTTGAATTAATTTCCGTCTAAGGAGTAGGGAATGGATCCAGTTTCAGCTTTCTACTTACGGCTAGCTAATTTTCCCAGCACCATTTATTAAATAGGGAATCCTTTCCCCATTTCTTGTTTCTGTCGGGTTTGTCAAGCGTCGGGTTTGTCAGACAGCTGTCGATGTGTGATATTATTTCTGAGGGCTCTGTTCTGTTCCATTGGTCTATATCTCTGTTTTGGTACCAGTACCATGCTGTTTTGGTTACTGTAGCCTTGTAGTATAGTTTGA
The DNA here is from genome assembly GCF_002776525.5 of Piliocolobus tephrosceles. NCBI lineage: Eukaryota > Metazoa > Chordata > Mammalia > Primates > Cercopithecidae > Piliocolobus > Piliocolobus tephrosceles. The sequence goes on from NW_022323535.1 coordinate 5,401, forward strand.
AGTCAGGTAGCG
>NW_022323536.1:0-3387 GCF_002776525.5 Piliocolobus tephrosceles
GAAAGACACACTTCTCACTTTTAATAAAAAACTAGAAATGATAATAAAGCTTAGCGAGGAAGGCATGTCTAAAGCCAAGATAGGCTGAAAGCGAAGGCTCTTGTGTGAAACAGCCAATTTGTAAATGCAAAGGAAAAGTACTTGAAGAAAATTAAAAGTGCTATTTCAGTAACACGCAAATGATCAAAAAGCAAAACAGCCTTATTGCTGATATTGAGAAAGTTTTAGTGGTCTGGAAAAAAGATCAGACAAATCACAACATTCCTTAAAGCCAAAGCCTAACCCAGAGCAAGGCCCTAACTCTTTCCAATTTTATGAAGGCTGAGAGAGGTGAGAAAGCTTCAGAAAAAAAAAAAAAAAAAAAAAAAAAAGCTGGAAGCTAGCAAAGATCAGTTAATGAGGTTTAAGAAAATAAGTTGTCTACATAACATAAAAGGGCAAGGTGAAACAGCAAGTACTGATGTGGAAATTGTAAAAAGTTATTAAAAATATTTAGTAAGATAATTGATAAAAAGTGGCTATTCTAAACAATATATTTTCAATGTAGATGAAAATAATCTTCTATTAGAAGAGGATGTTATCTAGGACTTTCAAAGCTACAGAAGAGAACTCAATGCCTGGCTTCGAAGAATAGGCTGATTCTCTTGGTGGGGATGAATGCAACTGCTGACTTTAAGTTGAAGCTAATGCTCACTGACCATTCCAATAATCCTAGGGACCTTCAGAATTATGTTAAATTTACATATCCTGTGTTCTAGAAATGAAACAAAGGCTGAATGACAGCACATCTGTTTACAACGTGCTTTACTGAATGTTTTAAGTCCACAGTTGAAACCTCATGTTCAGAAAAAAGATTCCTTTCAAAATTATACAGCTCATTGACAATGTGCCTGGTTACCCAAGAGCTCTAACGGAAATGTACGACGAGATTGTTGTTTTTATGCCTGCTAACACAACATCCATTCCGCAGTCCATGACCAAGGAGAAATCTCTCTGTTCAAGTCTTATTTTGTGAGATTATAGCTGTCATAGATCATGATTCCTCTGATGCATTATACAAAAGTAAACTGAAAACCCCCCAGAAAATATTCACCATTCTAGACACCATTAAGAACATTAGTGATTCATGGGAGATAGATTCATATTGATATTTACAGGAGTTCGGATGATGTTGATCACAACCCTCCTGGATAACTTTGAGGGCTTCAAAACTTCAGTAGAGGAATTAACAACAGATGTGGTAGAAATAGCAAGAGAACTAGAATTGACAGTGTAGCCTGAAGATGTGAAGGAATTGCTGCAATCTCATTCTAAAATTTGAACACGTGAGGAATTGCTTTTTATGAGCAAAGTGGTTTCTTGAGACAGAATCTATTCTTGGCAAAGACACTGTGAACATTGTTGAGATGACAACAAGGGATTAAGAATATTCCATCACGTAGTTGATAAAGCAGAGGCAGGATTTGCAAAGATTGATTCCAATTTTGAAAGAAGTTCTTCCATGGGTAAAATGCTATCAAACAGCATTGTGTGTCACAGACAAATCTCTCCTAAAAGGAAGAGTCAATTGATCTGATAAACATCATTTTTGTGTTACTTTAAGAAATTGCCACAGCCACCCCTACCTTCAGCACATCACCCTGATCAGTCAGCAGCCATTTATGTTGAGACACTCCATCAACAACAACAACAACAAAGACTCATTGAAGGTTCATATGATTATTTAATAATTTTTATGAATAAAATATTTTAAATTAAGGTATATACATTTTTAGACATATGCCATTGTACACTTATTAAACTACTGTATATTGTATACATGAGTTCTATTTGCACCAGAAACCAAAAGATTTGTGTGACTTGCTTTAGTGAGATATTTGCTTTACCGAGATGGTCTGGCACTGAATCTGCAATATCTTCCAGGTATGCCTGCGTGAGTTCATAAACTCAGATGGGAAAATAATAAAAACATTATACATTTGCTTTCTCTAGTCTTCAACTGAAATTTAACATCGTTTTAATTTCAATTACAATTGAGGATAACAGATCACAGCAGTATTTGGAGTACTTTGTTACAAATGAAAATCATACATATTTTCCCTGTACTATCCCATTAGAGATACTGTATATACATGTAATTTTGCATTCATCGCTACTTTGCAATCATGATTACCAGACTGCATCTTGTTAAAATATATTAATGGGCTTAACAGTGAGACACTCATATTAGTATAACATAAAACTTTACAAATTATTTTATATATTTATTTCAACATATTTGTAGGTTTTTTCTTAAGAGTTTATTATAAGGATTTAAAAATATTTTGAGAAGGGTATGAAAGGTGTCATACAACTGCCAAAAGAGTCCATACAAACAAACTCAAAGAACATGCAGCATAAAACTTTAGAAGTCTAAGCAGTCTTAGATTCTTGATATTCCTAAAAAATTGTGATGATAACAAATATCTTCATTCATATGGTGCTTCTAATTAAGAAAGGCTTTTCATATGTTGTTGTTCATTCAACAAATATTCATTGAGCATCTGTCATATGCCTAGCATTATTCTAGTGACTAGAAAAAAATGGAGTGAACAAAATCGAAATAAATAGACAATATTTGCCTTTGCCATTATGGATTTTATGTTTTAATATATGAGAAAAAAATAAGTAAAATGTAAAAGCAAATAGTATAATAAAGTTAAAGGAGTCATGACAATTGATTCTAGCATGTTATAAAGCTGCAATATTTAAGATAGTGTGGCATTGACAAAAGGATTGAAGCTTAAAACAATGGAATAAATAGAAATTCCAGAAATAGACCAGGTATATTGAGTCAAATAATTTTTAATAAAGATGCAAAGGAAATTTTAATGAAAATTCAAGTGGAAATACGATAGTCTTTTCAACAGATGGTGCTGAGAAAATTTGATCTCAGTATGGAAAACTAAAAAGCATTGACTTGACCCATGTCTTTTATCAATTTACTCAAAATGGATCACAAAATTCAGTGGGAAAGTTAAGACTAACATTTCTAGAAGAAACCATAAGCCAAAATTTTGTGTAAATTTGCAGGTATATTGATATTTCATTGTAATTCCATATAGGTTAATGATATTGAGCCTCTTTTAAAAAAACTTATTTGCAATTCATGTATCTTTTTCTGAAATCAATTCTCTGTTTAAATATTTTGCCCATTATAAATTGAACTACTTTTTGTCTTATTACTGACTTTTGAGAATATCTGATGTATTTTGGTTCGAGGTTCATTTTGAAATTTGTTTTGTAAATAATTTACTCCAATCAATGGCTTGTAACTTTATTTTTTAAGGGAGTCTTTGAAGAGATTACTTTTTTTTTTTTTTTTTTTTTTTTTTTTTTTTTTTTTTA
>NW_022323536.1:3487-4092 GCF_002776525.5 Piliocolobus tephrosceles
TTTTTTTTTTTTTTTTTTTTTTTTTTTTTTTTTTGAAGCAGAGTCTCGCTCTGTCGTCCCGGTTGGAGTGCAGTGGCGCCATCTCGGCTCACTGCAAGCTCCGCCTCCGGGGTTCATGCCATTCTCCTGCCTCAGCCTCCTGGGAAGCTGGTGCTACAGGCGCCGGCCACTACACCTGGCTAATTGTTTTTTCTTTAATATTTTGTATTTTCAGTAGAGACGGGGTTTCACCGTGTTAGCCAGGATGGTCTCAATCTCCTGACCTCGTGATCCGCCCGCCTCCGCCTCCCAAAGTGCTGGGATTACAGGCGTGAGCCCCCATGCCCAGCTGAGATTACTCTTATTTATTATTTTTCAAAATTGTTTTGCCTATTATAATTCCTTTCTTTTTCTGGATAAAATTTAGAATCCATTTATTGTTTTCTAAAAACAAAAGCCAAACAATTTTTTGTAATTTTATTGTCTTTGGATTGAATGGATGGACAAGTTATGGAAGAACTGCCATCTTAAAAATATTGAATTTTCAAATCCACAAATACGTTTTATTTAATTCTCTCATCAATGTTTCACACTGTACAGTTTTGAATAGAAGTGGTAAGAGTATA
>NW_022323537.1:0-605 GCF_002776525.5 Piliocolobus tephrosceles
TATACTCTTACCACTTCTATTCAAAACTGTACAGTGTGAAACATTGATGAGAGAATTAAATAAAACGTATTTGTGGATTTGAAAATTCAATATTTTTAAGATGGCAGTTCTTCCATAACTTGTCCATCCATTCAATCCAAAGACAATAAAATTACAAAAAATTGTTTGGCTTTTGTTTTTAGAAAACAATAAATGGATTCTAAATTTTATCCAGAAAAAGAAAGGAATTATAATAGGCAAAACAATTTTGAAAAATAATAAATAAGAGTAATCTCAGCTGGGCATGGGGGCTCACGCCTGTAATCCCAGCACTTTGGGAGGCGGAGGCGGGCGGATCACGAGGTCAGGAGATTGAGACCATCCTGGCTAACACGGTGAAACCCCGTCTCTACTGAAAATACAAAATATTAAAGAAAAAACAATTAGCCAGGTGTAGTGGCCGGCGCCTGTAGCACCAGCTTCCCAGGAGGCTGAGGCAGGAGAATGGCATGAACCCCGGAGGCGGAGCTTGCAGTGAGCCGAGATGGCGCCACTGCACTCCAACCGGGACGACAGAGCGAGACTCTGCTTCAAAAAAAAAAAAAAAAAAAAAAAAAAAAAAAAAA
>NW_022323537.1:705-4092 GCF_002776525.5 Piliocolobus tephrosceles
TAAAAAAAAAAAAAAAAAAAAAAAAAAAAAAAAAAAAAAGTAATCTCTTCAAAGACTCCCTTAAAAAATAAAGTTACAAGCCATTGATTGGAGTAAATTATTTACAAAACAAATTTCAAAATGAACCTCGAACCAAAATACATCAGATATTCTCAAAAGTCAGTAATAAGACAAAAAGTAGTTCAATTTATAATGGGCAAAATATTTAAACAGAGAATTGATTTCAGAAAAAGATACATGAATTGCAAATAAGTTTTTTTAAAAGAGGCTCAATATCATTAACCTATATGGAATTACAATGAAATATCAATATACCTGCAAATTTACACAAAATTTTGGCTTATGGTTTCTTCTAGAAATGTTAGTCTTAACTTTCCCACTGAATTTTGTGATCCATTTTGAGTAAATTGATAAAAGACATGGGTCAAGTCAATGCTTTTTAGTTTTCCATACTGAGATCAAATTTTCTCAGCACCATCTGTTGAAAAGACTATCGTATTTCCACTTGAATTTTCATTAAAATTTCCTTTGCATCTTTATTAAAAATTATTTGACTCAATATACCTGGTCTATTTCTGGAATTTCTATTTATTCCATTGTTTTAAGCTTCAATCCTTTTGTCAATGCCACACTATCTTAAATATTGCAGCTTTATAACATGCTAGAATCAATTGTCATGACTCCTTTAACTTTATTATACTATTTGCTTTTACATTTTACTTATTTTTTTCTCATATATTAAAACATAAAATCCATAATGGCAAAGGCAAATATTGTCTATTTATTTCGATTTTGTTCACTCCATTTTTTTCTAGTCACTAGAATAATGCTAGGCATATGACAGATGCTCAATGAATATTTGTTGAATGAACAACAACATATGAAAAGCCTTTCTTAATTAGAAGCACCATATGAATGAAGATATTTGTTATCATCACAATTTTTTAGGAATATCAAGAATCTAAGACTGCTTAGACTTCTAAAGTTTTATGCTGCATGTTCTTTGAGTTTGTTTGTATGGACTCTTTTGGCAGTTGTATGACACCTTTCATACCCTTCTCAAAATATTTTTAAATCCTTATAATAAACTCTTAAGAAAAAACCTACAAATATGTTGAAATAAATATATAAAATAATTTGTAAAGTTTTATGTTATACTAATATGAGTGTCTCACTGTTAAGCCCATTAATATATTTTAACAAGATGCAGTCTGGTAATCATGATTGCAAAGTAGCGATGAATGCAAAATTACATGTATATACAGTATCTCTAATGGGATAGTACAGGGAAAATATGTATGATTTTCATTTGTAACAAAGTACTCCAAATACTGCTGTGATCTGTTATCCTCAATTGTAATTGAAATTAAAACGATGTTAAATTTCAGTTGAAGACTAGAGAAAGCAAATGTATAATGTTTTTATTATTTTCCCATCTGAGTTTATGAACTCACGCAGGCATACCTGGAAGATATTGCAGATTCAGTGCCAGACCATCTCGGTAAAGCAAATATCTCACTAAAGCAAGTCACACAAATCTTTTGGTTTCTGGTGCAAATAGAACTCATGTATACAATATACAGTAGTTTAATAAGTGTACAATGGCATATGTCTAAAAATGTATATACCTTAATTTAAAATATTTTATTCATAAAAATTATTAAATAATCATATGAACCTTCAATGAGTCTTTGTTGTTGTTGTTGTTGATGGAGTGTCTCAACATAAATGGCTGCTGACTGATCAGGGTGATGTGCTGAAGGTAGGGGTGGCTGTGGCAATTTCTTAAAGTAACACAAAAATGATGTTTATCAGATCAATTGACTCTTCCTTTTAGGAGAGATTTGTCTGTGACACACAATGCTGTTTGATAGCATTTTACCCATGGAAGAACTTCTTTCAAAATTGGAATCAATCTTTGCAAATCCTGCCTCTGCTTTATCAACTACGTGATGGAATATTCTTAATCCCTTGTTGTCATCTCAACAATGTTCACAGTGTCTTTGCCAAGAATAGATTCTGTCTCAAGAAACCACTTTGCTCATAAAAAGCAATTCCTCACGTGTTCAAATTTTAGAATGAGATTGCAGCAATTCCTTCACATCTTCAGGCTACACTGTCAATTCTAGTTCTCTTGCTATTTCTACCACATCTGTTGTTAATTCCTCTACTGAAGTTTTGAAGCCCTCAAAGTTATCCAGGAGGGTTGTGATCAACATCATCCGAACTCCTGTAAATATCAATATGAATCTATCTCCCATGAATCACTAATGTTCTTAATGGTGTCTAGAATGGTGAATATTTTCTGGGGGGTTTTCAGTTTACTTTTGTATAATGCATCAGAGGAATCATGATCTATGACAGCTATAATCTCACAAAATAAGACTTGAACAGAGAGATTTCTCCTTGGTCATGGACTGCGGAATGGATGTTGTGTTAGCAGGCATAAAAACAACAATCTCGTCGTACATTTCCGTTAGAGCTCTTGGGTAACCAGGCACATTGTCAATGAGCTGTATAATTTTGAAAGGAATCTTTTTTCTGAACATGAGGTTTCAACTGTGGACTTAAAACATTCAGTAAAGCACGTTGTAAACAGATGTGCTGTCATTCAGCCTTTGTTTCATTTCTAGAACACAGGATATGTAAATTTAACATAATTCTGAAGGTCCCTAGGATTATTGGAATGGTCAGTGAGCATTAGCTTCAACTTAAAGTCAGCAGTTGCATTCATCCCCACCAAGAGAATCAGCCTATTCTTCGAAGCCAGGCATTGAGTTCTCTTCTGTAGCTTTGAAAGTCCTAGATAACATCCTCTTCTAATAGAAGATTATTTTCATCTACATTGAAAATATATTGTTTAGAATAGCCACTTTTTATCAATTATCTTACTAAATATTTTTAATAACTTTTTACAATTTCCACATCAGTACTTGCTGTTTCACCTTGCCCTTTTATGTTATGTAGACAACTTATTTTCTTAAACCTCATTAACTGATCTTTGCTAGCTTCCAGCTTTTTTTTTTTTTTTTTTTTTTTTTTCTGAAGCTTTCTCACCTCTCTCAGCCTTCATAAAATTGGAAAGAGTTAGGGCCTTGCTCTGGGTTAGGCTTTGGCTTTAAGGAATGTTGTGATTTGTCTGATCTTTTTTCCAGACCACTAAAACTTTCTCAATATCAGCAATAAGGCTGTTTTGCTTTTTGATCATTTGCGTGTTACTGAAATAGCACTTTTAATTTTCTTCAAGTACTTTTCCTTTGCATTTACAAATTGGCTGTTTCACACAAGAGCCTTCGCTTTCAGCCTATCTTGGCTTTAGACATGCCTTCCTCGCTAAGCTTTATTATCATTTCTAGTTTTTTATTAAAAGTGAGAAGTGTGTCTTTC
>NW_022323538.1:0-5423 GCF_002776525.5 Piliocolobus tephrosceles
GGTGTGAATGTCCTCCTCCCGCTCCGGGCCCTTTATATACCCTGGCCAGGTGCTGATGACCTGCAGGACAGGAGGTCATTTCCTGGAGTTGTAGCTGCCCGTTGAAATGAGAACTCTGGATTTAACTGCTGAGGCAGCAATCCCTAAATCACTAAAGGATGCTTTGTTTTCTACCTGTCTGCTTTTTCCCTTGAACTGAATACCTGGTGATATGTATCATCAGAACAATTGCTCATCTGTCAGCTTCCAGGTCATGCCATGTAAGAAGGTGCAAGTTTGAAGAATCCAGCGTTGCCACCATCACACTTTCCTCTTGTTTGCTGCCATCTGTGACTTAAGCGTAAGACTGGAAAGTTCATGAGTCACAGGCCAGGTTTCTGATTGGCATTGAGATCAAGTAAGAATTTCTAAAAAACCAAAGTGGCTCATAAGAGCAGATGTGTATTGATTCTGCTATGGAAAGCATGGCCCGGTGTTTGATGACACAGTGCCTAACCTTGTTTGTAAGAAAATCATCACCAAAGCTGCTAGACTGATTTTATTTTAGTGATCTGAGTTGGTTTATAACTCATTAACACTTATGAGACACTATGTAGATGATGCTGTACTATTTGGGGGTGGAGAGGGAAAGGAAAGAAAAATAATTTTCAAATATTTCTTATCACATAGCAGTCACAAATTTTAGTAAGGCAAGACAAAGATAAATCAAGCAATTAAAGGGAAAGAACTTTTCTGGAAACAATAAAATAAAAGTAAGTGGGGATTTCATTCATTCTGTGCCTTTCTGAATGCCGTTCCATGATTATTGTCTTAGAAATAAAATTGAAATTGGCTATTTCTTGCTTTCTTGCTTTGACATATGCACTTTGTATTACATACTTCAAAATCTATGGACAATATCTACAAAGGAATCAGTTATCTTTCTGTCACAGCTGCTTTAGTTTGTTGGCTGAGGGTTTTGTTTGCTTATGAGGTGGTAAGGTAGCATTATGAAAAAGACAAGGGGAATTAGTTGAGCTGGTGACCAATAAAATAGCTTTGTCTTTTCCAGCCATAGTGAAGACGAACAGGAATACAGAAAATAAATTTAGAGTTGGAAGGTAGATTAAAGATAACATTGTCCAAGGAATGCTGATGGTCTTCAGCGCAAATTTACCTCTGAGGTGTGTCTTGTTTTGTTTGCTTTTTTAAAAAAATACACCTTTGGTCTACCATATCCCTGATCTTTGAAGGCCTTTGAGTCTATGATCCATCATAGTCCGTCACAGTTTTTGGAAGACCAGATTTACAAAAGGAATTCCTCCAAAGTCACATGGATCAAAGAGTGGCAAATCTTTAGCAATATCAAAGGTCTTCTGTGGAGTAGAAACACTGGTGATGTCTCCTAGTCTTTTTCCAACTTGGAGCCACTCAAAATAGACAACATGTAGCAGTTGTTATTAAAAATGTTTATTCCCTTTAGTGAAATAAAATAAGTATTCACTTGATACATGGTATAGCATACTGTTCTTTGTTTTGGAATGGATACAGAGATGCCAAAGTAAAAAGAGAAATATGTCTATAAATCCACTGCTTTTGTTAACAAAAGAAAGCAGTATGAAGGAATACTTCTTTCTAAAATTATAGGCTGTCAGAAACCTTGCTCTTCCAAGCCATATCAGTAAGAAGCAAACATTCCACTCTTGCCTGGACAGGATCTAAGTCATTTGGACAGAGAAGCAACCTCAGTACCCAAACCAGGTGCAGAATTTCAGACAATTGACTTTCAGACACAACATTCCCCATTTGTCTCAACTATACAGCTTCCAGCAAAAGAGGACCATAAGTCTGTTTCACAGACCACATCTGGTGTTAATTATTTTTTATACACAGCCCTGTTTTTCCCTGAGCTTATGAAGACACTATGTCATGTAATTTTACCCCACCATTTCTCAACATTTTATAATAACATTTCTTCTCCTTTGTTTGGGAGGATGCCCTGTGGTCCTCAGCCATGTGGTCTCCCTTGCTGTAGCACGTTAATAGTCCTAAGCTATTGGACAAGAGGTGTGTCCCTGGTCTTTACCACATGGACTTTTTAGTCATATTATTCAAGTTACACACATTCTTCAAGTGCATAATCACCAGGATGGAAACAAGTAAATCTTAAGCACAGTGAAAATAACTTGTGAGATTTTTGTGGTTGGATAGATAAGAATGTAGTGTTGGTGACCCTTTGTGATGGTGGGCCATGCCCTCTTCTTAATAGTTTTATGAATTGTATTTTGTTAGGAACTAGTCTGGGAGCCACTAGATGTTAGGAAATGTATTAAAATTCTGAAATTAGAATATACATTCCTTAAGGACTTCGTTCTCAGAAATAATCTTAAAAATATCCTCCAATCATAAGAGTCAGGGATGGGATGGGGAAGATCGATGGGCAAAGGGCAGGAGGAGAATGGAGAAGATAAAGAAGGATTCCAATCCTTTCTCCACCTCTTTGCAGTTCTAAATGACTTACCTTAGCCAGGTTTCCTCATCTGTAAAATGGGCAGAGTCTTCAGTGCCTGGTGTTCTTCAGAGGCCGGCTTATCATAAAATCCATGCAAATGTGGAAGACAGAGAGAGGAATATAATTAATTAGATACAATTAGAAAAGAGAAAATAATTTAGTTGGGAGAGATAGAAAAACTAAATGATCAGGGGACTGGTGGAATTTGTTGCTGGAATTTTTTAAAAAAATTCATCTGAGTTTTTTAGATATTCATCTGCCTAAAGTCAGCGAAGGCAAAGTAATCTTTTGGGGTCTATTACAGCTTTGAGTTGTTTAATTCCCTTGGATGGTTCAATGTGAAAGAAAGAGTCTAACCATCAGATACTTACATTTTGCTCAGTCCTTCTTTTTTCTGATGCTGCACTCCTATTCATAAATCCTGTAATCTAGGACTCATTCCTATGGACTTGTAGAATGAATTTTTAAAGATCATTTTCGTTCTGAGACAGCCTTAATCTGATGCCAAGGTGTTGTGTGTTTTCTTTTTTTTTTTTTTTTTTTTCCTTCTTCATTATATTTATTAGAAAATCTATTGCTGCCAGTAGAAGTGGACTATCCTGAAAAAAAAATTACAATTTAAGTGTGATGAGTAAAGCCTTCCCCCGAATTTGTTCCCACTCTCAATGATTTGGTATGTAGTAGATAGCACATCTTTTGAGCCTGTTCAATACAGTGATGTCCAAACGCACCACAGGAATATAAATGAATGGTACTGGGCATTTAACTATGTGCCAGGGCATCTTGCAGTCATAAAAAGTTATAAAAATTATTTAACTTTCCCAACAATCTACGTTGGTAAACGTTGCTTTCCCCATTTTGCGGATGGAAAACTAGAGTCAGAGAGGTTAAGTTACACCAATGCCGAAATTTTTGCTTTACATAAATACCTACCTTTTAAAATTCTTGTGGTAAAGACAATTTCCTTTTAATTTATTTTGATAACTAAACAAGCAGAAATTAGATACTAGCTATGTATTAAATGATGAGCTCAGTATTGGAAGCCAAAATAAGCTGTGATCCCCTCCTTGGAGGCCGAAAAAAAAAAAAAAACATATAATCTCAATACAATGCCTTATGGGGAGGGAGGTAAGCTACTGGAACTTGCTGAGAGCTCCTAACCTGTGTGTGTGTGTGCGTGCGCGTGCACTCATGCATATGTGTGCAAGCGCACAGGTGTGTATGCATTTGCACATGTGTTTGTGTGATACAGGGTTTGGGACAGGACTACTGGAGAAGACTGAATTGAATCTTGGAAATGACTCAGAGTTAAGTAGGTGATGAAGGTGAAGAGAAACAGTGTGTGAAAGAACAGATAAGTGAAAGAACATGAGGAAAAGCAAAACGTTTGGAACTGCAAATGTTTAATAACTATAAGGTCAGTGTTGCTTGAAGTGAATCTCAGTGGAGAGCAGTGAGACATGGATCTGTAGAGATGGGCAAAGGACAGGCAGCAGACTGCCTGATGTGCACACACTTCCTAGCCACGTGGGTAATCTGAGGACTAGTCTGTCTAGCTCTCCTGTAACATCTTCAAATACTTGTACCAGGAATCCTAGTGCCTCTCTCTTTTCCTCTTCTGTCTTCCTCATCATCTCCATCATCTTCCTCTTCGCTCTTCTTCCTATTCGTTGCCTTGCCTCCTCTCTTCACTTTTTATTTAATCCCTTATCTCTTCCTTTTTGTCTCTCTTTTTTGTCATTGTTGTCATTTTATTCCACCTATGATAAGCTCAAGACACTGTCTTTTTACACATTCATTTCTCTGCCAAATTGATTCTTCTGATTACAGTTTAGCAGGTGCTATTTCAGACTTATTACTATATTACCCTTTTTTCTTAACTGTGGGTGTCTTCACTGTGGCTTGTTCCAGTGACTATTCTTGGAAGGCTACCAGGCCATACTTATTGAGGTCTCAAGGAGCTCAAATCCTGGTCTTCCTCCGAAATAATGGTCCTGAAATTCTAATGAATTACATGGAAGTGATAGAAAATAAACAGTCCTGGGCCCCACTCCCAGAGATTTTGATTCATTAGGTTTGGTTTGGGGCCTAAGAATGTGCATTTTAAATTGCAAGAGATTCTAGTGTGTATGATGCATGGGCCACACTTTGAAAAATGCTACTGTAGGAACTGTGCTAAGAAGATGAGATGCTCTGTGCCGGTCAGGTTTACTGCCAGTGCTCATTCTGGGCTTGGCATATCCTATTCCCACTTTTACCCTCTTCATGAACATTGTGTTTCCTTTTGTCTGTTCCATTAGCCTATAAGCTCCTTGGATGCAAGGCATGTAGCTTGTTCATCACTAATCAGGCTGCACCTGTCAATTGGAGGTCCCTTGATAAACAATTCCTGAATGGCTGAATGGATGAGATTTCCATGGATAAGGTTTTGCTTAGGTTGAGCTTTGGTTCCCTGGTGCAGGTCCCAAAATCTTGCTTATCTGTGTGCACTAATAAATATGCACTAACAAATAAATCAGGGAGCAGGGCAGTTTGCTATGCCAGGAAAAATTAGTTTATTGACAACAGTGAGCAACACATTGCAAAAGATGATGGTGACAGTTTGAGCAGTAAAAACCATCAGATTGTAGAATGTGTTTGCAAAGTCCACCCCAGGGATTCTTAAAGGTCAATTTACTATCCATAATGACTAAGGCTGATGTTGACACCTGAAAATGAGGGTGAGGGTGAGGGTGGTAGTGGACATCTGCTTATACCAGGCTGTATTCAGATGGTAAAAATCACTATTGTCACCTGGTGAAAAAATATCTATTTTTCTTTTAACTTTTGAAAACACCAAATAGATGTTTAGGCTTCAGTGTATTGCTCTGTGGGGGCAGTGGGGTCTCAGCAGGAGAAGGTCCTGCAGGTGGTGCTGCAAGGCGTCGGCTGG
>NW_022323539.1:0-5423 GCF_002776525.5 Piliocolobus tephrosceles
CCAGCCGACGCCTTGCAGCACCACCTGCAGGACCTTCTCCTGCTGAGACCCCACTGCCCCCACAGAGCAATACACTGAAGCCTAAACATCTATTTGGTGTTTTCAAAAGTTAAAAGAAAAATAGATATTTTTTCACCAGGTGACAATAGTGATTTTTACCATCTGAATACAGCCTGGTATAAGCAGATGTCCACTACCACCCTCACCCTCACCCTCATTTTCAGGTGTCAACATCAGCCTTAGTCATTATGGATAGTAAATTGACCTTTAAGAATCCCTGGGGTGGACTTTGCAAACACATTCTACAATCTGATGGTTTTTACTGCTCAAACTGTCACCATCATCTTTTGCAATGTGTTGCTCACTGTTGTCAATAAACTAATTTTTCCTGGCATAGCAAACTGCCCTGCTCCCTGATTTATTTGTTAGTGCATATTTATTAGTGCACACAGATAAGCAAGATTTTGGGACCTGCACCAGGGAACCAAAGCTCAACCTAAGCAAAACCTTATCCATGGAAATCTCATCCATTCAGCCATTCAGGAATTGTTTATCAAGGGACCTCCAATTGACAGGTGCAGCCTGATTAGTGATGAACAAGCTACATGCCTTGCATCCAAGGAGCTTATAGGCTAATGGAACAGACAAAAGGAAACACAATGTTCATGAAGAGGGTAAAAGTGGGAATAGGATATGCCAAGCCCAGAATGAGCACTGGCAGTAAACCTGACCGGCACAGAGCATCTCATCTTCTTAGCACAGTTCCTACAGTAGCATTTTTCAAAGTGTGGCCCATGCATCATACACACTAGAATCTCTTGCAATTTAAAATGCACATTCTTAGGCCCCAAACCAAACCTAATGAATCAAAATCTCTGGGAGTGGGGCCCAGGACTGTTTATTTTCTATCACTTCCATGTAATTCATTAGAATTTCAGGACCATTATTTCGGAGGAAGACCAGGATTTGAGCTCCTTGAGACCTCAATAAGTATGGCCTGGTAGCCTTCCAAGAATAGTCACTGGAACAAGCCACAGTGAAGACACCCACAGTTAAGAAAAAAGGGTAATATAGTAATAAGTCTGAAATAGCACCTGCTAAACTGTAATCAGAAGAATCAATTTGGCAGAGAAATGAATGTGTAAAAAGACAGTGTCTTGAGCTTATCATAGGTGGAATAAAATGACAACAATGACAAAAAAGAGAGACAAAAAGGAAGAGATAAGGGATTAAATAAAAAGTGAAGAGAGGAGGCAAGGCAACGAATAGGAAGAAGAGCGAAGAGGAAGATGATGGAGATGATGAGGAAGACAGAAGAGGAAAAGAGAGAGGCACTAGGATTCCTGGTACAAGTATTTGAAGATGTTACAGGAGAGCTAGACAGACTAGTCCTCAGATTACCCACGTGGCTAGGAAGTGTGTGCACATCAGGCAGTCTGCTGCCTGTCCTTTGCCCATCTCTACAGATCCATGTCTCACTGCTCTCCACTGAGATTCACTTCAAGCAACACTGACCTTATAGTTATTAAACATTTGCAGTTCCAAACGTTTTGCTTTTCCTCATGTTCTTTCACTTATCTGTTCTTTCACACACTGTTTCTCTTCACCTTCATCACCTACTTAACTCTGAGTCATTTCCAAGATTCAATTCAGTCTTCTCCAGTAGTCCTGTCCCAAACCCTGTATCACACAAACACATGTGCAAATGCATACACACCTGTGCGCTTGCACACATATGCATGAGTGCACGCGCACGCACACACACACACAGGTTAGGAGCTCTCAGCAAGTTCCAGTAGCTTACCTCCCTCCCCATAAGGCATTGTATTGAGATTATATGTTTTTTTTTTTTTTTCGGCCTCCAAGGAGGGGATCACAGCTTATTTTGGCTTCCAATACTGAGCTCATCATTTAATACATAGCTAGTATCTAATTTCTGCTTGTTTAGTTATCAAAATAAATTAAAAGGAAATTGTCTTTACCACAAGAATTTTAAAAGGTAGGTATTTATGTAAAGCAAAAATTTCGGCATTGGTGTAACTTAACCTCTCTGACTCTAGTTTTCCATCCGCAAAATGGGGAAAGCAACGTTTACCAACGTAGATTGTTGGGAAAGTTAAATAATTTTTATAACTTTTTATGACTGCAAGATGCCCTGGCACATAGTTAAATGCCCAGTACCATTCATTTATATTCCTGTGGTGCGTTTGGACATCACTGTATTGAACAGGCTCAAAAGATGTGCTATCTACTACATACCAAATCATTGAGAGTGGGAACAAATTCGGGGGAAGGCTTTACTCATCACACTTAAATTGTAATTTTTTTTTCAGGATAGTCCACTTCTACTGGCAGCAATAGATTTTCTAATAAATATAATGAAGAAGGAAAAAAAAAAAAAAAAAAAAGAAAACACACAACACCTTGGCATCAGATTAAGGCTGTCTCAGAACGAAAATGATCTTTAAAAATTCATTCTACAAGTCCATAGGAATGAGTCCTAGATTACAGGATTTATGAATAGGAGTGCAGCATCAGAAAAAAGAAGGACTGAGCAAAATGTAAGTATCTGATGGTTAGACTCTTTCTTTCACATTGAACCATCCAAGGGAATTAAACAACTCAAAGCTGTAATAGACCCCAAAAGATTACTTTGCCTTCGCTGACTTTAGGCAGATGAATATCTAAAAAACTCAGATGAATTTTTTTAAAAAATTCCAGCAACAAATTCCACCAGTCCCCTGATCATTTAGTTTTTCTATCTCTCCCAACTAAATTATTTTCTCTTTTCTAATTGTATCTAATTAATTATATTCCTCTCTCTGTCTTCCACATTTGCATGGATTTTATGATAAGCCGGCCTCTGAAGAACACCAGGCACTGAAGACTCTGCCCATTTTACAGATGAGGAAACCTGGCTAAGGTAAGTCATTTAGAACTGCAAAGAGGTGGAGAAAGGATTGGAATCCTTCTTTATCTTCTCCATTCTCCTCCTGCCCTTTGCCCATCGATCTTCCCCATCCCATCCCTGACTCTTATGATTGGAGGATATTTTTAAGATTATTTCTGAGAACGAAGTCCTTAAGGAATGTATATTCTAATTTCAGAATTTTAATACATTTCCTAACATCTAGTGGCTCCCAGACTAGTTCCTAACAAAATACAATTCATAAAACTATTAAGAAGAGGGCATGGCCCACCATCACAAAGGGTCACCAACACTACATTCTTATCTATCCAACCACAAAAATCTCACAAGTTATTTTCACTGTGCTTAAGATTTACTTGTTTCCATCCTGGTGATTATGCACTTGAAGAATGTGTGTAACTTGAATAATATGACTAAAAAGTCCATGTGGTAAAGACCAGGGACACACCTCTTGTCCAATAGCTTAGGACTATTAACGTGCTACAGCAAGGGAGACCACATGGCTGAGGACCACAGGGCATCCTCCCAAACAAAGGAGAAGAAATGTTATTATAAAATGTTGAGAAATGGTGGGGTAAAATTACATGACATAGTGTCTTCATAAGCTCAGGGAAAAACAGGGCTGTGTATAAAAAATAATTAACACCAGATGTGGTCTGTGAAACAGACTTATGGTCCTCTTTTGCTGGAAGCTGTATAGTTGAGACAAATGGGGAATGTTGTGTCTGAAAGTCAATTGTCTGAAATTCTGCACCTGGTTTGGGTACTGAGGTTGCTTCTCTGTCCAAATGACTTAGATCCTGTCCAGGCAAGAGTGGAATGTTTGCTTCTTACTGATATGGCTTGGAAGAGCAAGGTTTCTGACAGCCTATAATTTTAGAAAGAAGTATTCCTTCATACTGCTTTCTTTTGTTAACAAAAGCAGTGGATTTATAGACATATTTCTCTTTTTACTTTGGCATCTCTGTATCCATTCCAAAACAAAGAACAGTATGCTATACCATGTATCAAGTGAATACTTATTTTATTTCACTAAAGGGAATAAACATTTTTAATAACAACTGCTACATGTTGTCTATTTTGAGTGGCTCCAAGTTGGAAAAAGACTAGGAGACATCACCAGTGTTTCTACTCCACAGAAGACCTTTGATATTGCTAAAGATTTGCCACTCTTTGATCCATGTGACTTTGGAGGAATTCCTTTTGTAAATCTGGTCTTCCAAAAACTGTGACGGACTATGATGGATCATAGACTCAAAGGCCTTCAAAGATCAGGGATATGGTAGACCAAAGGTGTATTTTTTTAAAAAAGCAAACAAAACAAGACACACCTCAGAGGTAAATTTGCGCTGAAGACCATCAGCATTCCTTGGACAATGTTATCTTTAATCTACCTTCCAACTCTAAATTTATTTTCTGTATTCCTGTTCGTCTTCACTATGGCTGGAAAAGACAAAGCTATTTTATTGGTCACCAGCTCAACTAATTCCCCTTGTCTTTTTCATAATGCTACCTTACCACCTCATAAGCAAACAAAACCCTCAGCCAACAAACTAAAGCAGCTGTGACAGAAAGATAACTGATTCCTTTGTAGATATTGTCCATAGATTTTGAAGTATGTAATACAAAGTGCATATGTCAAAGCAAGAAAGCAAGAAATAGCCAATTTCAATTTTATTTCTAAGACAATAATCATGGAACGGCATTCAGAAAGGCACAGAATGAATGAAATCCCCACTTACTTTTATTTTATTGTTTCCAGAAAAGTTCTTTCCCTTTAATTGCTTGATTTATCTTTGTCTTGCCTTACTAAAATTTGTGACTGCTATGTGATAAGAAATATTTGAAAATTATTTTTCTTTCCTTTCCCTCTCCACCCCCAAATAGTACAGCATCATCTACATAGTGTCTCATAAGTGTTAATGAGTTATAAACCAACTCAGATCACTAAAATAAAATCAGTCTAGCAGCTTTGGTGATGATTTTCTTACAAACAAGGTTAGGCACTGTGTCATCAAACACCGGGCCATGCTTTCCATAGCAGAATCAATACACATCTGCTCTTATGAGCCACTTTGGTTTTTTAGAAATTCTTACTTGATCTCAATGCCAATCAGAAACCTGGCCTGTGACTCATGAACTTTCCAGTCTTACGCTTAAGTCACAGATGGCAGCAAACAAGAGGAAAGTGTGATGGTGGCAACGCTGGATTCTTCAAACTTGCACCTTCTTACATGGCATGACCTGGAAGCTGACAGATGAGCAATTGTTCTGATGATACATATCACCAGGTATTCAGTTCAAGGGAAAAAGCAGACAGGTAGAAAACAAAGCATCCTTTAGTGATTTAGGGATTGCTGCCTCAGCAGTTAAATCCAGAGTTCTCATTTCAACGGGCAGCTACAACTCCAGGAAATGACCTCCTGTCCTGCAGGTCATCAGCACCTGGCCAGGGTATATAAAGGGCCCGGAGCGGGAGGAGGACATTCACACC
>NW_022323540.1:0-5632 GCF_002776525.5 Piliocolobus tephrosceles
GGTGTGAATGTCCTCCTCCCGCTCCGGGCCCTTTATATACCCTGGCCGGGTGCAGGTGACCCTTTTCGTTTACCTTTTGGCCAATTAAGTCGAATTCTGTTTTGACTAATGGTTGCTTGTGACACACTCATTATCTCATTAAAGAGCTCTTGTTGTATGGATGTACCTACACGGTGTGAAAATCTAAGAACTCATCGTCATTTGAGGTGATAGTAGCTCTGCATGCTTATTTTGAGTAGATAGCACTGGATCAAATCTGGACAAAATGGTCTAAAAAATTTCAGTTTTTAAAAGAAATTATAAACATAGAGGAGTACATAGAACACTGAGTAGAGCCTATCCTGACCCCAGCAGGGGACTCAAGTCATTGGAAGCACCTACATGTGAAAAGTGAATCACACGAGTGTTAGACAAGATGTCCCATGTAGTCTGCTTGGGAATATGTTTATCACTTGAAATAGTGGGATACATAGGCCTTGAACAGGATAGTAGCTCATCTAGTTTTACAGGACAGACAAAAATTTTTGCAAGCCACTAAGTATTGGAATAATACCTCCAAGACTGCCTTGCATGTGTTCTTTTCTCTAGTACATGGTTCTGTGCAACTCTGGTCCTTCTGGTCATAAGGTGCTGATTTTTATCTCTGAAACATGTCATTTTTTAGCCTTGCCTTTCTTGTGCACGTAATGAAGAATTCTGTAATGGGAAATTTTTTTCTCAATATACCTTGATGGCCGAGTGCAGTGGCTCATGCCTGTAATCCCAACACTTGGGGAGGTCGAGGCAGGCAGATCACCTGAGCTCAGGAGTTCAAGACCGCCCTGGGCAATATGGTGAAACCTCAACTCTAATAAAATACAAAAAATTAGCCAGGTTTGGTGGTGGGTGCCTGTAGTACTAGCTATGCAGGAGGCTTGGGAATGAGAATCACTTGAGCCCCAGAGGCGGAGGTTGCAGTGAGCCGAGATCATGCCACAGAACTCCAGCTTGGGCTACAAAGTGAGACTCCATCTCAAAATAATATATACATATATACCTTGACATAAGTGCTATGACTAGCAAGTGAAAAGAAAGGGGTTTTCAACCAACATTGCACACATATCCAGTACACTGTTCAGCAGAGATACGTTGGGAGGCTGCCCAGTGTTCTGCTGTGGCACTGCTAAAAGCGTGATGGACGGGCTTCTTCAGGAAGTGTTGCCAGAGGCAGTTTAGGAACTGCAAGGGGGAAACAATCCCATTACCTTCCAGCTTTACTCCTCCTGTTAGTCACCAAACAGGGTTTTGAATCACTTCAGGATCATTTTCTTTATTTGAAAGAATGTGCTTTGGCCCCCAACATCTAAAGCTCCCCAAATGGAATTTCAAGCATAATTTCAAAACTTTAAAAGGAATGTAAATTGACTGAACCCATAGTCACAATTAGCGAAACAGAAGAAGGAGCTATCAGGCACAATCTCATCACTAGAGACCTTTGACTCTCTTGTTTTACATTCTTTTCTTTGTTCATGGACATGGGATTTTTGTTTTTCAAAGCGATAACCAGAGGTAACTAGGTAAAAAGTTGTATATTCTGCTCTTTTCAAGACATATTATGTCATAATTTATTTTCATGCTGCTGTGGAGTCTGCATGGTAATCACATTTTATGCAATGGGAGCCTCTTTGGAAGACTTAAATCATCACATTAGCAAGACTCATTTCTCTACTGCACAAACTTCGAACCCAAGTTCATTCCAAAGACATCTATCTCTCCCCTTTGTAAAGATCCAAAAAAAAAAATAGTCTTTGTATCATTCAGTAAACCTTTCTGATGTTTATTCACTCTAAGACACTTATCCACACACCATAGCCAAACTTCATTTGCAGGCAGAGAAATTATGGGTCATGCTTCAGTTATTCATGCCCCAGAGTTGTGAGAGCACAGACAGCTCTGTGGTTTGAAACTGGTGGCAAGTCACATCCTATTTTCTGACCCCACTTATTCTGAAACTGGACAATGCTCATTTAAAGCTCTGCCACTTACTGGCTGTGTGTCCTTGGGCCATAATAATAGTTCATATCAGAACTGTTGTAAGGATTACATGAGCTAATATTTGTCAAGTGCTAAGAACAACAGTGTCTGGTACTTAGGGTCTAAAATATATGTATTTTATATATATATAATATATATATTTAAATATATAGTATATATAGTAAATATATTTTTAAATATATAGTAAATATATATATTTATACATATATACACATATATAGTAACATGAGCTTTTACTATATAGAGAGTAAATATATAGTACGTATATACATATATATGTATATATACGTACATATATACCTGTATGTGTATATATACATACACATATTCACATATATATGTATAAGTATATAGTAAAAGGTCATGTTACATTGGTACTTTTAAAATTCTAAACTTTAAGTTTAGAACAAAGACCAACATATTTGTTATGGCAAATGATTGGTTCTCTGCTGAGTCACCAAAGAATATGCATGAAATAACATTATTCAGTGGTGAGTTCCATTAATAGCATGAAATAAAATAAAAGCACCCGGAAGCAAGAAATAGAGCACCTTCTCATTGAGTACTTACCTCTGTTAAGGGAGTCAGGCTATTGTTGAACTGACAGGCGGCACGTCTGTCAGGACTGTGTATAACAACAAGACCCCTACTGAGAACCCCACAGCCCATGCAATACAGAATGGGGTCTTAGAGAAGCATCCTTAAAAAAAAAAAAAAGCCTTCACATTGATTTAGACAGACTTCTCGTGGTGGTGGACAACGGATTTTGTGTAATAGACTCTAGAGCTTTATTTCACATTATCATTTAACAATAACATTATGAACAATTTTTTTTCATTATTTCAACTTTTCCTTTAGATTCAGGGAGTACATTGTGTGATGTACCAGTTTGTTATGTGGGTATATTGTGTGATGCTGAGGTTTGGGGTATGATTGATTCTGTCACCCAGGACTGAGTGTAGTACCCAATAGTTTTTCAACCCTTGTCTCCCTCCCTCTCTCCCTCCCTCTCTCCCTGCTCTAGTAGTCCCTGATGTCTATTGTTGCCATCATTAGGTCAATGAGTACCCGATGTTTAATTCCCATTTGTCAGTGAGAACATATGGCATTTGGTTTTCTGTTCCTGGGTTAATTTGCTTAGGATAATGGCCCCCAGCTGCATCCATGTTACTGTGAAGGACATGAGTTCATTGTTTTTTATGGCTGAGTTGTACTCCACGGTGTGTGTGTACCACATTTTCTCTATCCAGTCCACCACTGTTGGGAACCTAGGTTGATTCCATGTCTTTGCTATTGTGAATTGTACTGTGACAAACATGCAAGTGCATGTGTCTTTTTGGTAGAATGAGTAGTTTTCTTTTGGCTACAGACCAAGTAAAGCGATTGCTGGGGCAAATGATAGTTCTATTTTAAGTTCTTGAGAAATCTCCACATTGCTTTCCATAGTGGCTGAACTAATCTACATTCCCATCAACAGCATATAAGCATTCTCTCCTCTCGACAGCCTTGTCAGCATCTGCTGTTTTTTACTATTTTTTTCTTTATTCTGAAAGTATGGGGCTTCAATTACTGAGCTTTTTAATAATAGCCATTCTGACTGGTGCAAGATGGTATCTCATTGTGGTTTTGATTTGCATTTCTTTGATGAATAATGATATGGAGCATTTTTTCACATGTTTGTTGGCTGCTTGTATGTCTTGTTTTGAGAAGTGATTGTTCAAGTCCTTTGCCCACTTTTTAATGGGGTTATTTGTTTTTTGCTTGTTCAATTGTTTAAGTTCCTTATAGATTCTGGATATTAGGCCTTTATTGGATGCACAGTTTGTGAATATTTTCTCTCATTCTGTAGGTTGTCTATTTACTGTATTGATAGTTTCATTTACTGTGCAGAAACTCTTTAGTTTAATTAGGTCCCACTTGTCAATTTTTGTGTTTGTTGCAATTGCTTTTGAGGACTTAGTCATAAATTCTTTCTGAAGATTGATGCTCAGAATGATGTTTTCTAGATTTTCTCCTAGGGTTTTTACAGTTTGAGGTCTTGCATTTAAATCTTTAATCCATCTTGAGTTAATTTTTCTATATGGTGAAAGGTCGGGGTCTAGTTTCAATCCTCTGCATAGAGCTAGCTAGCTATCTCAGCACCACTGATCGAATAGGGAGTCCTATCCTCATTGCTTATTTTTGTTAATGTTATCAAAGATTAGATTGTTGTGTGAGTGTGACTTTATTTCTGGGTTCTCTATTCTGTTCCTTTTGTCTATGCCACTTTATATTTTACAACCTTGTTTTTGTACCAGTACCATGCTGTTTTGTTTACTGTAGTCTTATAGCATAGTTTGAAGTCAGGTAATGTGATGCCTCCAGATTTCTTTTATTTAGGATTGCTTTGGCTATTTGGGCTCTTTTCGGTTCCATATGAATTTCAGAATAGTTTTTTTCTGGTTCTGTGAAAAATGAGATTGGTAGCTTGATAAAAACAGCATTGAATCTGTAGATTGCTTTGGGCAGTGTGGCCATTTTAATGACATTGATTCTTCCAGTCCATTGGCATGGGATGTTTTTCCATTCGTTTATGTCACCTATCATTTCTTTAAGTCGTGTTCTGTAGTTTTCTCTGTAGAGATTTTTCACTTCCTTGGTTAGATGTATTCCTAGGGTGTGTGTGTATGTGTGTGTGGCTATTGAAGTGTAAAATAAAGTCGTAAAATATACAACCATTTTGTGATTAACATGTCTCTCACCATACTAAGAAGAAGTGTTTGACTTAAGGTCTAAATGCAAGAAACATGCATTCTCCAGGGTCTTTTCTAAACTTTTGTGATTATAATTACATTAGTAAGTAACTAATTTACTCTTACATTACTCATGTTTTTTTAACATTTAAAAGAGAGGTAATTGGCCAGAGGTTGCCTAAGGCTTCTTCCACCTCTAACACCCTGGGTATTCTATGATGTTCCAACAGGTGTTGGATCAGTAAACAGACCATTAGGCTGGGAATATAAGTTTCAACCCAGGTGCAGCCTCCCAGGGTGTTTCTTGTGACAGAACATTTCTCAGGTGTTCGATGCATGCCTAGAATTCTGGGCACAAGTGACTCTGTACACATGATAAAGACATAGTTGTACTCATCTTCCTGACTCAGCTGTGCTCCACAAATGCCATTTACAATGATTATAAGAAAACTACTCAGACTTAAGTTATGAGAACTATGTAAGAGGATTATTCTGCATCTTGCTTTGAGTATCTCTAGACAAAAGAGAGGTGCAATCTACCAGAGGAAATATCACAAAGACCATGATTTCTATGCTAAGAATATTGAGTTTTATTAGAAAGCAGACAACGTGATATGGGAGTTAGACTGGAGTCCTAGGAAAAGAGAGTATTTTTCATCTGTAGTTGGTCTGAAAAGGTGTCTTCAGTGCATAGTGTGAGCTAGTATGAAGAGATGAGAAATGGGCTTCTCAAGGAAACATGTATTGCTCTGCGGTGATGCCCTGAGGGTCAGCGGGATGGTCCTGGCCATCTTCTGAAGGGCCCTTCGTGATAACGGGCTGCTCAGCAGGAGAAGGTCCTGCAGGTGGTGCTGCAAGGCGTCGGC
>NW_022323541.1:0-5632 GCF_002776525.5 Piliocolobus tephrosceles
GCCGACGCCTTGCAGCACCACCTGCAGGACCTTCTCCTGCTGAGCAGCCCGTTATCACGAAGGGCCCTTCAGAAGATGGCCAGGACCATCCCGCTGACCCTCAGGGCATCACCGCAGAGCAATACATGTTTCCTTGAGAAGCCCATTTCTCATCTCTTCATACTAGCTCACACTATGCACTGAAGACACCTTTTCAGACCAACTACAGATGAAAAATACTCTCTTTTCCTAGGACTCCAGTCTAACTCCCATATCACGTTGTCTGCTTTCTAATAAAACTCAATATTCTTAGCATAGAAATCATGGTCTTTGTGATATTTCCTCTGGTAGATTGCACCTCTCTTTTGTCTAGAGATACTCAAAGCAAGATGCAGAATAATCCTCTTACATAGTTCTCATAACTTAAGTCTGAGTAGTTTTCTTATAATCATTGTAAATGGCATTTGTGGAGCACAGCTGAGTCAGGAAGATGAGTACAACTATGTCTTTATCATGTGTACAGAGTCACTTGTGCCCAGAATTCTAGGCATGCATCGAACACCTGAGAAATGTTCTGTCACAAGAAACACCCTGGGAGGCTGCACCTGGGTTGAAACTTATATTCCCAGCCTAATGGTCTGTTTACTGATCCAACACCTGTTGGAACATCATAGAATACCCAGGGTGTTAGAGGTGGAAGAAGCCTTAGGCAACCTCTGGCCAATTACCTCTCTTTTAAATGTTAAAAAAACATGAGTAATGTAAGAGTAAATTAGTTACTTACTAATGTAATTATAATCACAAAAGTTTAGAAAAGACCCTGGAGAATGCATGTTTCTTGCATTTAGACCTTAAGTCAAACACTTCTTCTTAGTATGGTGAGAGACATGTTAATCACAAAATGGTTGTATATTTTACGACTTTATTTTACACTTCAATAGCCACACACACATACACACACACCCTAGGAATACATCTAACCAAGGAAGTGAAAAATCTCTACAGAGAAAACTACAGAACACGACTTAAAGAAATGATAGGTGACATAAACGAATGGAAAAACATCCCATGCCAATGGACTGGAAGAATCAATGTCATTAAAATGGCCACACTGCCCAAAGCAATCTACAGATTCAATGCTGTTTTTATCAAGCTACCAATCTCATTTTTCACAGAACCAGAAAAAAACTATTCTGAAATTCATATGGAACCGAAAAGAGCCCAAATAGCCAAAGCAATCCTAAATAAAAGAAATCTGGAGGCATCACATTACCTGACTTCAAACTATGCTATAAGACTACAGTAAACAAAACAGCATGGTACTGGTACAAAAACAAGGTTGTAAAATATAAAGTGGCATAGACAAAAGGAACAGAATAGAGAACCCAGAAATAAAGTCACACTCACACAACAATCTAATCTTTGATAACATTAACAAAAATAAGCAATGAGGATAGGACTCCCTATTCGATCAGTGGTGCTGAGATAGCTAGCTAGCTCTATGCAGAGGATTGAAACTAGACCCCGACCTTTCACCATATAGAAAAATTAACTCAAGATGGATTAAAGATTTAAATGCAAGACCTCAAACTGTAAAAACCCTAGGAGAAAATCTAGAAAACATCATTCTGAGCATCAATCTTCAGAAAGAATTTATGACTAAGTCCTCAAAAGCAATTGCAACAAACACAAAAATTGACAAGTGGGACCTAATTAAACTAAAGAGTTTCTGCACAGTAAATGAAACTATCAATACAGTAAATAGACAACCTACAGAATGAGAGAAAATATTCACAAACTGTGCATCCAATAAAGGCCTAATATCCAGAATCTATAAGGAACTTAAACAATTGAACAAGCAAAAAACAAATAACCCCATTAAAAAGTGGGCAAAGGACTTGAACAATCACTTCTCAAAACAAGACATACAAGCAGCCAACAAACATGTGAAAAAATGCTCCATATCATTATTCATCAAAGAAATGCAAATCAAAACCACAATGAGATACCATCTTGCACCAGTCAGAATGGCTATTATTAAAAAGCTCAGTAATTGAAGCCCCATACTTTCAGAATAAAGAAAAAAATAGTAAAAAACAGCAGATGCTGACAAGGCTGTCGAGAGGAGAGAATGCTTATATGCTGTTGATGGGAATGTAGATTAGTTCAGCCACTATGGAAAGCAATGTGGAGATTTCTCAAGAACTTAAAATAGAACTATCATTTGCCCCAGCAATCGCTTTACTTGGTCTGTAGCCAAAAGAAAACTACTCATTCTACCAAAAAGACACATGCACTTGCATGTTTGTCACAGTACAATTCACAATAGCAAAGACATGGAATCAACCTAGGTTCCCAACAGTGGTGGACTGGATAGAGAAAATGTGGTACACACACACCGTGGAGTACAACTCAGCCATAAAAAACAATGAACTCATGTCCTTCACAGTAACATGGATGCAGCTGGGGGCCATTATCCTAAGCAAATTAACCCAGGAACAGAAAACCAAATGCCATATGTTCTCACTGACAAATGGGAATTAAACATCGGGTACTCATTGACCTAATGATGGCAACAATAGACATCAGGGACTACTAGAGCAGGGAGAGAGGGAGGGAGAGAGGGAGGGAGACAAGGGTTGAAAAACTATTGGGTACTACACTCAGTCCTGGGTGACAGAATCAATCATACCCCAAACCTCAGCATCACACAATATACCCACATAACAAACTGGTACATCACACAATGTACTCCCTGAATCTAAAGGAAAAGTTGAAATAATGAAAAAAAATTGTTCATAATGTTATTGTTAAATGATAATGTGAAATAAAGCTCTAGAGTCTATTACACAAAATCCGTTGTCCACCACCACGAGAAGTCTGTCTAAATCAATGTGAAGGCTTTTTTTTTTTTTTAAGGATGCTTCTCTAAGACCCCATTCTGTATTGCATGGGCTGTGGGGTTCTCAGTAGGGGTCTTGTTGTTATACACAGTCCTGACAGACGTGCCGCCTGTCAGTTCAACAATAGCCTGACTCCCTTAACAGAGGTAAGTACTCAATGAGAAGGTGCTCTATTTCTTGCTTCCGGGTGCTTTTATTTTATTTCATGCTATTAATGGAACTCACCACTGAATAATGTTATTTCATGCATATTCTTTGGTGACTCAGCAGAGAACCAATCATTTGCCATAACAAATATGTTGGTCTTTGTTCTAAACTTAAAGTTTAGAATTTTAAAAGTACCAATGTAACATGACCTTTTACTATATACTTATACATATATATGTGAATATGTGTATGTATATATACACATACAGGTATATATGTACGTATATATACATATATATGTATATACGTACTATATATTTACTCTCTATATAGTAAAAGCTCATGTTACTATATATGTGTATATATGTATAAATATATATATTTACTATATATTTAAAAATATATTTACTATATATACTATATATTTAAATATATATATTATATATATATAAAATACATATATTTTAGACCCTAAGTACCAGACACTGTTGTTCTTAGCACTTGACAAATATTAGCTCATGTAATCCTTACAACAGTTCTGATATGAACTATTATTATGGCCCAAGGACACACAGCCAGTAAGTGGCAGAGCTTTAAATGAGCATTGTCCAGTTTCAGAATAAGTGGGGTCAGAAAATAGGATGTGACTTGCCACCAGTTTCAAACCACAGAGCTGTCTGTGCTCTCACAACTCTGGGGCATGAATAACTGAAGCATGACCCATAATTTCTCTGCCTGCAAATGAAGTTTGGCTATGGTGTGTGGATAAGTGTCTTAGAGTGAATAAACATCAGAAAGGTTTACTGAATGATACAAAGACTATTTTTTTTTTTGGATCTTTACAAAGGGGAGAGATAGATGTCTTTGGAATGAACTTGGGTTCGAAGTTTGTGCAGTAGAGAAATGAGTCTTGCTAATGTGATGATTTAAGTCTTCCAAAGAGGCTCCCATTGCATAAAATGTGATTACCATGCAGACTCCACAGCAGCATGAAAATAAATTATGACATAATATGTCTTGAAAAGAGCAGAATATACAACTTTTTACCTAGTTACCTCTGGTTATCGCTTTGAAAAACAAAAATCCCATGTCCATGAACAAAGAAAAGAATGTAAAACAAGAGAGTCAAAGGTCTCTAGTGATGAGATTGTGCCTGATAGCTCCTTCTTCTGTTTCGCTAATTGTGACTATGGGTTCAGTCAATTTACATTCCTTTTAAAGTTTTGAAATTATGCTTGAAATTCCATTTGGGGAGCTTTAGATGTTGGGGGCCAAAGCACATTCTTTCAAATAAAGAAAATGATCCTGAAGTGATTCAAAACCCTGTTTGGTGACTAACAGGAGGAGTAAAGCTGGAAGGTAATGGGATTGTTTCCCCCTTGCAGTTCCTAAACTGCCTCTGGCAACACTTCCTGAAGAAGCCCGTCCATCACGCTTTTAGCAGTGCCACAGCAGAACACTGGGCAGCCTCCCAACGTATCTCTGCTGAACAGTGTACTGGATATGTGTGCAATGTTGGTTGAAAACCCCTTTCTTTTCACTTGCTAGTCATAGCACTTATGTCAAGGTATATATGTATATATTATTTTGAGATGGAGTCTCACTTTGTAGCCCAAGCTGGAGTTCTGTGGCATGATCTCGGCTCACTGCAACCTCCGCCTCTGGGGCTCAAGTGATTCTCATTCCCAAGCCTCCTGCATAGCTAGTACTACAGGCACCCACCACCAAACCTGGCTAATTTTTTGTATTTTATTAGAGTTGAGGTTTCACCATATTGCCCAGGGCGGTCTTGAACTCCTGAGCTCAGGTGATCTGCCTGCCTCGACCTCCCCAAGTGTTGGGATTACAGGCATGAGCCACTGCACTCGGCCATCAAGGTATATTGAGAAAAAAATTTCCCATTACAGAATTCTTCATTACGTGCACAAGAAAGGCAAGGCTAAAAAATGACATGTTTCAGAGATAAAAATCAGCACCTTATGACCAGAAGGACCAGAGTTGCACAGAACCATGTACTAGAGAAAAGAACACATGCAAGGCAGTCTTGGAGGTATTATTCCAATACTTAGTGGCTTGCAAAAATTTTTGTCTGTCCTGTAAAACTAGATGAGCTACTATCCTGTTCAAGGCCTATGTATCCCACTATTTCAAGTGATAAACATATTCCCAAGCAGACTACATGGGACATCTTGTCTAACACTCGTGTGATTCACTTTTCACATGTAGGTGCTTCCAATGACTTGAGTCCCCTGCTGGGGTCAGGATAGGCTCTACTCAGTGTTCTATGTACTCCTCTATGTTTATAATTTCTTTTAAAAACTGAAATTTTTTAGACCATTTTGTCCAGATTTGATCCAGTGCTATCTACTCAAAATAAGCATGCAGAGCTACTATCACCTCAAATGACGATGAGTTCTTAGATTTTCACACCGTGTAGGTACATCCATACAACAAGAGCTCTTTAATGAGATAATGAGTGTGTCACAAGCAACCATTAGTCAAAACAGAATTCGACTTAATTGGCCAAAAGGTAAACGAAAAGGGTCACCTGCACCCGGCCAGGGTATATAAAGGGCCCGGAGCGGGAGGAGGACATTCACACC
>NW_022323542.1:0-4796 GCF_002776525.5 Piliocolobus tephrosceles
GGGCCCTTTATATACCCTGGCTGGGAGCTGATGACCCCCAGGACACGAGGTCATTTCCTTGTTTTCACTTATTCTTCCTGAAATAACACCAGCAGATTAGTAAGTTTTCTAGACATTGTTTAGATACTCAGGTACACATAAAAGTCTATTTGTTTTCCTTATTTAGTATAGACCCATTATATTTTGCTATTTATGGTTCAAATATGAATTTAATGACCCTAACTTCAAAGTCTCCAATTATCGTTATAATTCAATGATACTTTTGCCAGTTGCTGTTTTGAAAGCACAAAGTAGCTGTCATGCTCTGCATGCTCTGAGGGTTACTTGCTAGCAGTTGAAGTGAAGTACACCTCAAGTTGTTAGCATTCTTTGCCACTGCTAAGCTTCCTGGGCAAAACAAGTTGAGGATAATACTACAGGGATAGTTTAAAAGTCAGGATTTCTCAGTAAAAGAAGAATTTTCCAGTCCTCTTTTTGGAGGTACAAGAATGCATTTTAGTAGGTTTCCATCATCCAGTGGTTTTTGTCTTAGAGATATGTTCATTGATTTCTATGGTTGTATCTTTCCAGACCAAGGTAAATTTCACTGTAATCTTCATGATAGCCAGTATCATTAAGTTCTAACTATGTTCCAAGCAGCATATTAAAAAATACACGTATTAATCTAATCTTCATAACATTCTTAGGATGTAGATACTGTTTATTTCTCATTTCACACATAAGCAACCAGATAAGTGACTTACCCAAGGTCATGTACCTAGTAAGTGTTGGAGCCAACACTCACTCCAGAAATATCTGTGGGAACATTATTTGTCAGCCCCAAAAGCTGAATAACTCACTGTAGCTAAAGAATGGATTGTAGGTACCACATTCCCAGATATTAAGGAATGTCTATTTTATTTAGGAACTTTTACAGTGTATTTACTTTGAAAACAGTTGTTACTTGTGATATGGCTAATTTTTTAGAGTCGGCTGAAAGGACTCTATGTCTTACCAATAGCCTTAGGAATGGGGAGAATTACCTTCTATTCAGCCTTTTGAAACTGTCAAAACATACCCTAAGGAGATAGTGTCATAGTTGGGCATAATTGAATGATCATGGGGTATTGTGAACAAAGCAAAATAGTGAGGAAGTCAAACAAGTCTATGTAGATGAAGGCTGCAGTCTTGCAGTATAACAAAACCCTTCAGTAGTGATCCCAGTTGAATGTGTTCTCAGGCCTCATCCGGCCCGTACCTCAGTGTCTTCAACGTCTCCCTGTGTGCTATGCTGGGGCTCATTTCTGCTTATGGAACCAATTGTCATTTTTAATTGTTTCAAATTGTCATGACTTGTAGGCAGATTATGTCACTCAATCACTTTTTAGTCTTTGCCTCTTAATTTGCTTGGTCCTGACCTTTTCCTTTACAACTAAGTCTGTTCTATTAGGTTGGTGCAAAAAGTAATTGCGGTTTTTGGCATTAATTTCAACGGCAAAAGCTGCAGTTACTTTTGCACCAACCTAACAGATCTGAAGTTGAAGGTTCAAGTATAAGCCTTCTTATTGATCACACTTCTTGCATGGTTTCTTACAGGCTTATCCAGATCTGCACCAAGCCACTTTGGCCAACCAGAGAATGGGGTGACTGTGGAAATAAACGAGATTCAATAATAGTGATAACTTTGGGGGGGAAACAAGGCATTCTCCATTTGAGAAAACACTTTTAAATAAGGAGGTCTCTAGAAGGCTAAAAAGAAAATCTCTGAGAGGAGAAAAACAGATGTACTTAGCAAATTTTGGAAACAGTGATCAAGAATATATACAAAAAGGCTGGGCGCAGTGGCTCAAGCCTGTAATCCCAGCACTTTGGGAAGCTGTGGCGGGTGCATCACGAGGTCAGGAGATCGAGACCATCCTGGTTAACACGGTGAAACCCCGTCTCTACTAAAAATACAAAAAATTAGCTGGGCATGATGGTGGGCACCTGTAGTCCCAACTACTCACGAGGCTGAGGCAGAAGAATGGTATGAACCCGGGAAGTGGAGCTTGAAGTGAGCAGAGATTGTGCCACTGCACTCCAACCTGGGCAACAGAGCAAGACTCTGTCTCCAAAAAAAAAAAAAAAAAAAAAAAAGAAAAGAAAAGAAAAGAAAACAGAATATATAGAAAGAAATTAGACTTATGAGCCTATCCATTGGTTAATTACCAAACCGTTAACAAAGATAAAACTCCGTTGTGCACATACTGAAAATGTAAAGGTTTTGAATATAACAGTCTTCTTGTTGAGAAACTTTTACCATATTTCCAGAAAAAAGATCTTTCTTCATGATTGGTTTATTGTTTTATGTTAAGAATATGCACATCCAGCATGATGAGTTGAGAGTTGGGATGGAACGATGATGTTTTTCTCTCTTCTAACCAATTCCCTTAGAACTTATTTATTCATCATTCAACACATCATTTTTGATTATACTCAATGTGCCAAATATTGTGCAGGTCAGTGGGAATCTAGTAGTGAACAAAGTTAGTCAAGATCCTGGCCCTCAATGAAAGTATTTAAAACAGAATTGCCATCCAACCCAGCAATCCCATTATTGGGTATGGACCCAGAGGAATAGAAATCATTCTACCATAAAGACACGTACATGCACACGTTTACTGCAGCACTGTTCAAAGTAGCAAAAATATGAAATCAACCTAAATACCCATTAAGGGTGGACTGGATAAAGAAAATATGGTACACATACATCACAGAATAGTACACAGCCACAAAAAAGGAAATTATGTCCTTTGTAGCAATGTGGATGAAGCTGGAGGCCATTATCCTAAGCGAACTAACGCAGATACAGAAAACCAAATACCACATGTTCTCACTTATAAGTGGTATCTAAACATTGAATACATATGGACACAAAGAAGGGAACAACAGATACTGAGGCCTACTTGAGGGTGGATGGTGGGAAGAGGGTGAGGATGAAAAAACCACCTGCCTGTTACTATGCTTTTGTTTAATTTAATTAATTAATTAATTTTTTGAGACAGAGTCTCACTCTGTCACCCAGGCAGGGATGCAGTGGTGCAATCTTGGCTCACCGAAGCCTCTGCCTCCCAGGTTCAAGTGATTCTCCTGACTCAGCCTCCTGAGTAGCTTGGATTACAGGTGCATGCCACCATGCCCAGCTAATTTTTGTATATTTAGTAGAGACAGGGTTTCACCATGTTGGCCAGGCTGGTGTTGAATTCCTGGCCTCAAGTGACCTACCCACTTCAGCCTCCCAAAGTGCTGGGATTACAGGCATGAGCCACTGCACCTGGCCATCTGTTACTATGCTTATTACCTGGGTGATGAAATAATCTGTATACCAAAACCCTGTGACACACAGTTTACCTGTATAACAAACCTGCACATGTACCCCTGAACTTAAAATAAATTTAAATTTAAAAAAAATGAAGACCTCTGCCCTCACAAAGCTTCCCTTGCCTCACTTCTTTCAATGGGCAGGTAGATATGCCCAGGAATACACGCCGAACAATCAAAGAAACCTCTTTTCTGTCAGATGCTAGGAACTAAAAACATATTTCTCAGGGAAATGATAGTGGTTAGCCTTCCTTACCAACCTACAAGTATTTAACAATATCAACAATATATGCAGTATGGATTAATGTTATCACCATTTCAACTGCATTGGTGTTGTTTAAATGGTAAGATGAATGTGGAGCTCAAAACCAGGATGATGACAACCAAGGCTTCATTTCTCCCTGTCTTCTCAGCAGCAGCCACTCCACTGGAAGTAGAACTGGCCGTGATGGTGCTGATGGGAACCATGGAGAATTTGGGATAGTGGTTCCTGCAGCATGGGATGTTCAGTGGCTGGGGATTCCCAGGTCCTGTTTGACATCAATTACTGCACAGTTTTCTACATTGGTGAACAAATGGGGCTGTAACTTAACTTAGACTTCCTCCCTCTTATCATGTGTGTGAATTATTCATAAGTCAAGTTTTTGTTTACAGAGACCTACTGTAGTCTCACCATTTCCTCAGCATCACCATAAAACCTGCGACTAGAAATATGAAGGTGAATCACATGAGATGATCAGATTTATTTGAAATGCTATTAAAATTATAGACCTTCCACCAGAGTTGTTCCTATTCTAAAGCTCAAAAATGGCCCTTAGAAAATCCTTCCTTTCGTTCTGATTCCATGTGCTGTAATGTAAGCTAAATATGAGCTTTTGAAGAGTGATAAACAATAAATAAAAAGAAATGTGTTTACTTCCCCAGAAATAAAATTTTATTTTAATTTTACAGGCAAAAATACAGCATACAAATAGTATTATCCTGGAAGAAAAAAAATCTCATCTGAGAACCTTGAAATAATAGAAAAAAGGGGGATGAGCCAGTGAGACAGAGTTCTATTCAAGAGGAGCTTTGATTTTTATTTACTCGTTTTTGTTTTCGTTTTTTTTTTAAGCCAGGAATTCAAATGATGAAAGCTGGAATTTTTCTCAAGATTGTCAGGGAGGGCCAGGATTAGCTGCATAATTATGTGGGGAAACAGGATGTTATTGTTGAATTCGTGCTTGAGGATCAGCTAGGCTGCAAAGGTGGAGTCTCTCATCTGATCCAGAAGGAGTGGAAGAGTCTGCACATGATTCTGTGCACCTGGCAATGTTTCGTGCGTTGAGGGGAGAGGTGGGGTCTCAGCAGGAGAAGGTCCTGCAGGTGGTGCTGCAAGGCGTAGGCTGGCCGCATGGGGGCCGGCAGCACGGGGACTGCACAGACACAGGCTGGCAGCAGGTGGTGGCCCAGCAGCA
>NW_022323543.1:0-1050 GCF_002776525.5 Piliocolobus tephrosceles
GTACCCAAGAATATGTTTTAACACATTTAGGATAAGTTTGTTTCCAGTTGTGACAGGAATACCTTTGAGTTTCAGGCACTGAAGAGAAATAACCTAAGCAAACATAAAGGGTGTTTTGGGTCAAGTTACTTCTTAGTACAAATAATACATTGTGTCAATCAATTTTTAAACCAAATTCTTAAAATCATTCAAAAAACACTTGCATTTTATAATTGTCAAACAATGCATTCATGTAATAGAAGATGCAACAAAATTTAGAAATAAAAAATCTCACACTATATTCCAAGTACCCAAATAAGAAGGCAGAAATTTGCAAATTAAGGAATTATTAATATTGTTCAGAAACATGCGTTACTTTTACTCTGGAATTCACTTTAACTGCTTGACATATAATCGAATATTTAAAAAAAAATTTAAAAAAACAACTAAGTTGTTTAATAGTATTTATAGAATGTTACTTTTCTGGGTAGATATGTTTCACACAACAGTTTTCAGTTAATGCTGAGCATTCATTTAATAATTTTAATCATATTTGATTCACAATTAATGGATTAATAATTTATTCAGTTATTTAGATGCCATACGAAACACTGAAAGGAATAATCTGATGGTTGCTCGTTGTACAATCCTGCCCATTAGTAATACTAAGCCGGGAATCTGATCGCTATTCCACTCTGTTGAATTACATGTTTCCATGTGTGTGATTTTGGTCAACACCAAAAAATCGATATACAATGTCATGCTTTTTCCTTTTCCTTTTCCTTTTTTTTCTTTTAAACAAACAGCTCAATCACTTGGGAGGTTGGTTAGTACAATACAGAGAACATATGGAGAAAGTATAAAATGGCACTGAACACCGATGCCAATACTTATTATGGTTATAACAAAGGATACTATTAATATTTGTACTATTTGCTTTTTTTAAGAACATAAATCAATGCCATTAACTTGAAATTGAGGTATATACAGAATACACACACAACCTTAACCAAGACACTTTTCATAAGTAACATCACATTTTAAAATATTGAAAACTGAGTATCTGTGCTG
>NW_022323544.1:0-4796 GCF_002776525.5 Piliocolobus tephrosceles
TGCTGCTGGGCCACCACCTGCTGCCAGCCTGTGTCTGTGCAGTCCCCGTGCTGCCGGCCCCCATGCGGCCAGCCTACGCCTTGCAGCACCACCTGCAGGACCTTCTCCTGCTGAGACCCCACCTCTCCCCTCAACGCACGAAACATTGCCAGGTGCACAGAATCATGTGCAGACTCTTCCACTCCTTCTGGATCAGATGAGAGACTCCACCTTTGCAGCCTAGCTGATCCTCAAGCACGAATTCAACAATAACATCCTGTTTCCCCACATAATTATGCAGCTAATCCTGGCCCTCCCTGACAATCTTGAGAAAAATTCCAGCTTTCATCATTTGAATTCCTGGCTTAAAAAAAAAACGAAAACAAAAACGAGTAAATAAAAATCAAAGCTCCTCTTGAATAGAACTCTGTCTCACTGGCTCATCCCCCTTTTTTCTATTATTTCAAGGTTCTCAGATGAGATTTTTTTTCTTCCAGGATAATACTATTTGTATGCTGTATTTTTGCCTGTAAAATTAAAATAAAATTTTATTTCTGGGGAAGTAAACACATTTCTTTTTATTTATTGTTTATCACTCTTCAAAAGCTCATATTTAGCTTACATTACAGCACATGGAATCAGAACGAAAGGAAGGATTTTCTAAGGGCCATTTTTGAGCTTTAGAATAGGAACAACTCTGGTGGAAGGTCTATAATTTTAATAGCATTTCAAATAAATCTGATCATCTCATGTGATTCACCTTCATATTTCTAGTCGCAGGTTTTATGGTGATGCTGAGGAAATGGTGAGACTACAGTAGGTCTCTGTAAACAAAAACTTGACTTATGAATAATTCACACACATGATAAGAGGGAGGAAGTCTAAGTTAAGTTACAGCCCCATTTGTTCACCAATGTAGAAAACTGTGCAGTAATTGATGTCAAACAGGACCTGGGAATCCCCAGCCACTGAACATCCCATGCTGCAGGAACCACTATCCCAAATTCTCCATGGTTCCCATCAGCACCATCACGGCCAGTTCTACTTCCAGTGGAGTGGCTGCTGCTGAGAAGACAGGGAGAAATGAAGCCTTGGTTGTCATCATCCTGGTTTTGAGCTCCACATTCATCTTACCATTTAAACAACACCAATGCAGTTGAAATGGTGATAACATTAATCCATACTGCATATATTGTTGATATTGTTAAATACTTGTAGGTTGGTAAGGAAGGCTAACCACTATCATTTCCCTGAGAAATATGTTTTTAGTTCCTAGCATCTGACAGAAAAGAGGTTTCTTTGATTGTTCGGCGTGTATTCCTGGGCATATCTACCTGCCCATTGAAAGAAGTGAGGCAAGGGAAGCTTTGTGAGGGCAGAGGTCTTCATTTTTTTTAAATTTAAATTTATTTTAAGTTCAGGGGTACATGTGCAGGTTTGTTATACAGGTAAACTGTGTGTCACAGGGTTTTGGTATACAGATTATTTCATCACCCAGGTAATAAGCATAGTAACAGATGGCCAGGTGCAGTGGCTCATGCCTGTAATCCCAGCACTTTGGGAGGCTGAAGTGGGTAGGTCACTTGAGGCCAGGAATTCAACACCAGCCTGGCCAACATGGTGAAACCCTGTCTCTACTAAATATACAAAAATTAGCTGGGCATGGTGGCATGCACCTGTAATCCAAGCTACTCAGGAGGCTGAGTCAGGAGAATCACTTGAACCTGGGAGGCAGAGGCTTCGGTGAGCCAAGATTGCACCACTGCATCCCTGCCTGGGTGACAGAGTGAGACTCTGTCTCAAAAAATTAATTAATTAATTAAATTAAACAAAAGCATAGTAACAGGCAGGTGGTTTTTTCATCCTCACCCTCTTCCCACCATCCACCCTCAAGTAGGCCTCAGTATCTGTTGTTCCCTTCTTTGTGTCCATATGTATTCAATGTTTAGATACCACTTATAAGTGAGAACATGTGGTATTTGGTTTTCTGTATCTGCGTTAGTTCGCTTAGGATAATGGCCTCCAGCTTCATCCACATTGCTACAAAGGACATAATTTCCTTTTTTGTGGCTGTGTACTATTCTGTGATGTATGTGTACCATATTTTCTTTATCCAGTCCACCCTTAATGGGTATTTAGGTTGATTTCATATTTTTGCTACTTTGAACAGTGCTGCAGTAAACGTGTGCATGTACGTGTCTTTATGGTAGAATGATTTCTATTCCTCTGGGTCCATACCCAATAATGGGATTGCTGGGTTGGATGGCAATTCTGTTTTAAATACTTTCATTGAGGGCCAGGATCTTGACTAACTTTGTTCACTACTAGATTCCCACTGACCTGCACAATATTTGGCACATTGAGTATAATCAAAAATGATGTGTTGAATGATGAATAAATAAGTTCTAAGGGAATTGGTTAGAAGAGAGAAAAACATCATCGTTCCATCCCAACTCTCAACTCATCATGCTGGATGTGCATATTCTTAACATAAAACAATAAACCAATCATGAAGAAAGATCTTTTTTCTGGAAATATGGTAAAAGTTTCTCAACAAGAAGACTGTTATATTCAAAACCTTTACATTTTCAGTATGTGCACAACGGAGTTTTATCTTTGTTAACGGTTTGGTAATTAACCAATGGATAGGCTCATAAGTCTAATTTCTTTCTATATATTCTGTTTTCTTTTCTTTTCTTTTCTTTTTTTTTTTTTTTTTTTTTTTTGGAGACAGAGTCTTGCTCTGTTGCCCAGGTTGGAGTGCAGTGGCACAATCTCTGCTCACTTCAAGCTCCACTTCCCGGGTTCATACCATTCTTCTGCCTCAGCCTCGTGAGTAGTTGGGACTACAGGTGCCCACCATCATGCCCAGCTAATTTTTTGTATTTTTAGTAGAGACGGGGTTTCAC
The DNA here is from genome assembly GCF_002776525.5 of Piliocolobus tephrosceles. Lineage (NCBI taxonomy): Eukaryota > Metazoa > Chordata > Mammalia > Primates > Cercopithecidae > Piliocolobus > Piliocolobus tephrosceles. The sequence continues at coordinate 2,889 of NW_022323544.1, forward strand.
CGTGTTAACCAGGATGGTCTCGATCTCCTGACCTCGTGATGCACCCGCCACAGCTTCCCAAAGTGCTGGGATTACAGGCTTGAGCCACTGCGCCCAGCCTTTTTGTATATATTCTTGATCACTGTTTCCAAAATTTGCTAAGTACATCTGTTTTTCTCCTCTCAGAGATTTTCTTTTTAGCCTTCTAGAGACCTCCTTATTTAAAAGTGTTTTCTCAAATGGAGAATGCCTTGTTTCCCCCCCAAAGTTATCACTATTATTGAATCTCGTTTATTTCCACAGTCACCCCATTCTCTGGTTGGCCAAAGTGGCTTGGTGCAGATCTGGATAAGCCTGTAAGAAACCATGCAAGAAGTGTGATCAATAAGAAGGCTTATACTTGAACCTTCAACTTCAGATCTGTTAGGTTGGTGCAAAAGTAACTGCAGCTTTTGCCGTTGAAATTAATGCCAAAAACCGCAATTACTTTTTGCACCAACCTAATAGAACAGACTTAGTTGTAAAGGAAAAGGTCAGGACCAAGCAAATTAAGAGGCAAAGACTAAAAAGTGATTGAGTGACATAATCTGCCTACAAGTCATGACAATTTGAAACAATTAAAAATGACAATTGGTTCCATAAGCAGAAATGAGCCCCAGCATAGCACACAGGGAGACGTTGAAGACACTGAGGTACGGGCCGGATGAGGCCTGAGAACACATTCAACTGGGATCACTACTGAAGGGTTTTGTTATACTGCAAGACTGCAGCCTTCATCTACATAGACTTGTTTGACTTCCTCACTATTTTGCTTTGTTCACAATACCCCATGATCATTCAATTATGCCCAACTATGACACTATCTCCTTAGGGTATGTTTTGACAGTTTCAAAAGGCTGAATAGAAGGTAATTCTCCCCATTCCTAAGGCTATTGGTAAGACATAGAGTCCTTTCAGCCGACTCTAAAAAATTAGCCATATCACAAGTAACAACTGTTTTCAAAGTAAATACACTGTAAAAGTTCCTAAATAAAATAGACATTCCTTAATATCTGGGAATGTGGTACCTACAATCCATTCTTTAGCTACAGTGAGTTATTCAGCTTTTGGGGCTGACAAATAATGTTCCCACAGATATTTCTGGAGTGAGTGTTGGCTCCAACACTTACTAGGTACATGACCTTGGGTAAGTCACTTATCTGGTTGCTTATGTGTGAAATGAGAAATAAACAGTATCTACATCCTAAGAATGTTATGAAGATTAGATTAATACGTGTATTTTTTAATATGCTGCTTGGAACATAGTTAGAACTTAATGATACTGGCTATCATGAAGATTACAGTGAAATTTACCTTGGTCTGGAAAGATACAACCATAGAAATCAATGAACATATCTCTAAGACAAAAACCACTGGATGATGGAAACCTACTAAAATGCATTCTTGTACCTCCAAAAAGAGGACTGGAAAATTCTTCTTTTACTGAGAAATCCTGACTTTTAAACTATCCCTGTAGTATTATCCTCAACTTGTTTTGCCCAGGAAGCTTAGCAGTGGCAAAGAATGCTAACAACTTGAGGTGTACTTCACTTCAACTGCTAGCAAGTAACCCTCAGAGCATGCAGAGCATGACAGCTACTTTGTGCTTTCAAAACAGCAACTGGCAAAAGTATCATTGAATTATAACGATAATTGGAGACTTTGAAGTTAGGGTCATTAAATTCATATTTGAACCATAAATAGCAAAATATAATGGGTCTATACTAAATAAGGAAAACAAATAGACTTTTATGTGTACCTGAGTATCTAAACAATGTCTAGAAAACTTACTAATCTGCTGGTGTTATTTCAGGAAGAATAAGTGAAAACAAGGAAATGACCTCGTGTCCTGGGGGTCATCAGCTCCCAGCCAGGGTATATAAAGGGCCC
>NW_022323545.1:0-2286 GCF_002776525.5 Piliocolobus tephrosceles
TTGCAGATTTCAAGAAAACTGTGTTAGCAAACTGATCACTGAAGAGAAACGTGTAACTCTGTGAGTTGCATTCACACATCGCAATGCAGTTTCTCAGAACGCTTCTTTCCAGTTTTGATCTGAGGATATTTCCTTTTTCACCATAGCCCTCAATGAGCTCCCTAATATCACTTTGCAGAATCCACGACAACAGTGTTAGCAAACTGTTACAAGAAGAGAAGGGTGAAACTCTGTGTGATGAATTCACACATCAGAAAGCAATTTCTCAGAAAGCTTCTTTCTAGTTGTTATCGGAGGATATTTCCTTTTTCACCGTGGGCCTCAATTGGCTCCCAAATATCACTTTGCAGAATCCTCGAAAACAGTTTTAGCAAACTGCTACCAGAAGAGAAACGTGAAACTGTGTATGATGAATTCACACACCAGAAAGCAATTTCTCAGAAAACTTCTTTCTAGTTATTATCTGAAGATATTTCTGCTTCCACCGTGGGCCTCAATGCGCTCCCAAATATCACTTTGCAGATTCCACGCTAACAATGATAGCAAACTGCTTCGTGAAGACAAAGTTGTATCTCGGTGAGATGAATTCACATATCATAAAGAAGTTTCTCAGAACGCTACTTTCTAGTTTTTATTGGAGGATATTTCCTTTGTCACCGGGAGCATCCGGGCACTAAGAAATATCCCAATGCAGATTTCAAGAAACCACTATAAGCAAACGGATCAATGAAAAGGAAAGTGTAGCTCTGTGAGTTGCATTCACATGTCACAATGCAGTTTCTCAGAACGCTTCTTTACAGTTTTGATCTGAGGATATTTCCTTTTTCACCATAGCCCTCCATGGGCTCCCAAATATCACTTTGCCAATTCCACAGGAACAGTCTTAGCGAGCGGCTTCATGAGGAGGAAGGTGTAATTCTGTGAGATGAATTCATGGATCACAAATAAGTTTCTCAGAAAGCTTCTTTCTCATTTTTATTAGAGAATGTTTCCTTTGGCCCAATAGTCTTCAAAGGGATCCGAAATATCAGTTCTCAGATTCCACAAAAACAGGTCTAGCCAACGGCCCCACGAAATACAGGTGTAACTCAGGGGGTTGAACACACACATCACCAAGCGGTTTCTCAGAGAGCTTCTTTTTTTTTTTTTTTTTTTTTTTTTTGGTCCCAGATGATGTTATTTGTGGTCTCGGAGCGCCACCGTGTATCTTATTGCAGATTCTGCGAAAAATCTGTTAGCAAGCTCCTCAAGGAAAACAATTATGTAACTCTGTGGGCTGAATTCACCCACAACAAAGAAGTTTCTGAGAAGGCTTCTCTGCAGATTTGTCAGAGGATATTTCATTATTCACCATGGCATTCAACGATATCCAAGACATCACTTCTGAGATTCCACAAAACCAGTGCTAGCAAACACCTTCATGAAAGGGTGGTGTAACACTGTGAAATGAATTCACACATCACAAAGCAGTTTCTCAGAAAGTTTCATTCTGGGTTTTCTTGGAGGATATTTCCTTTGTCACCATCAGCTGCATAGCGCTAAGAAGTATCCCATTGCAGATTTCAAGAAAACTGTGTTAGCAAACTGATCACTGAAGGGAAAAGTATAACTCTGTGAGTTACATTCACACATCACAATGCTGTTTCTCAGAACCCTTCTTTCCAGTTTTGATCTGAGGATATTTATTTTTTCACCATAGCCCGCAATGAGATCCCAAATATCACTTTGCAGAATCCACGACAACAGTGTTAGCAAACTATTACAAGAAGGGAAAGGTGAAACTCTGTGAGATGAACTCACACATTACAATGAAGTTTATAAGAAAATTTCTCTCTAGTTTTTCTCTGAGGATATTTCCTTTATCAGCACAGGCATCAATGCGATCCAAACTAGCCCTTCTCAGGTTCCTCAAGGACAGCGTTAATGGACTACTCCATGAAAGGTAAGTGTAACTCTGTGATATCAATTCACATATCACAGAGAAGTTTCTAAGAAAGCGTCTTTCTAGTTTTTCTCTGAAGATATTTCCTTTATCAGCATAGGCCTCAATGCGATCCAATGTAGCCCTTCTCACGTTTCTCAAAGACAGTGTTAACGGACTGATCCATGAAACGTTAGTGTACCTCTGTGAGATGAATTCACACATCACACCAACGTTTCTAAGAAAGCTTCTTTCTAGTTTTTATATGAGGATATTTCCTTTGTCACCATTAGCTTCATTGAGCTAAGAAGTATGCCTTTGCAGATTTCAAGAAAACTGTGTTAGCAAACTGATCACTGAAGAGA
>NW_022323546.1:0-2286 GCF_002776525.5 Piliocolobus tephrosceles
TCTCTTCAGTGATCAGTTTGCTAACACAGTTTTCTTGAAATCTGCAAAGGCATACTTCTTAGCTCAATGAAGCTAATGGTGACAAAGGAAATATCCTCATATAAAAACTAGAAAGAAGCTTTCTTAGAAACGTTGGTGTGATGTGTGAATTCATCTCACAGAGGTACACTAACGTTTCATGGATCAGTCCGTTAACACTGTCTTTGAGAAACGTGAGAAGGGCTACATTGGATCGCATTGAGGCCTATGCTGATAAAGGAAATATCTTCAGAGAAAAACTAGAAAGACGCTTTCTTAGAAACTTCTCTGTGATATGTGAATTGATATCACAGAGTTACACTTACCTTTCATGGAGTAGTCCATTAACGCTGTCCTTGAGGAACCTGAGAAGGGCTAGTTTGGATCGCATTGATGCCTGTGCTGATAAAGGAAATATCCTCAGAGAAAAACTAGAGAGAAATTTTCTTATAAACTTCATTGTAATGTGTGAGTTCATCTCACAGAGTTTCACCTTTCCCTTCTTGTAATAGTTTGCTAACACTGTTGTCGTGGATTCTGCAAAGTGATATTTGGGATCTCATTGCGGGCTATGGTGAAAAAATAAATATCCTCAGATCAAAACTGGAAAGAAGGGTTCTGAGAAACAGCATTGTGATGTGTGAATGTAACTCACAGAGTTATACTTTTCCCTTCAGTGATCAGTTTGCTAACACAGTTTTCTTGAAATCTGCAATGGGATACTTCTTAGCGCTATGCAGCTGATGGTGACAAAGGAAATATCCTCCAAGAAAACCCAGAATGAAACTTTCTGAGAAACTGCTTTGTGATGTGTGAATTCATTTCACAGTGTTACACCACCCTTTCATGAAGGTGTTTGCTAGCACTGGTTTTGTGGAATCTCAGAAGTGATGTCTTGGATATCGTTGAATGCCATGGTGAATAATGAAATATCCTCTGACAAATCTGCAGAGAAGCCTTCTCAGAAACTTCTTTGTTGTGGGTGAATTCAGCCCACAGAGTTACATAATTGTTTTCCTTGAGGAGCTTGCTAACAGATTTTTCGCAGAATCTGCAATAAGATACACGGTGGCGCTCCGAGACCACAAATAACATCATCTGGGACCAAAAAAAAAAAAAAAAAAAAAAAAAAGAAGCTCTCTGAGAAACCGCTTGGTGATGTGTGTGTTCAACCCCCTGAGTTACACCTGTATTTCGTGGGGCCGTTGGCTAGACCTGTTTTTGTGGAATCTGAGAACTGATATTTCGGATCCCTTTGAAGACTATTGGGCCAAAGGAAACATTCTCTAATAAAAATGAGAAAGAAGCTTTCTGAGAAACTTATTTGTGATCCATGAATTCATCTCACAGAATTACACCTTCCTCCTCATGAAGCCGCTCGCTAAGACTGTTCCTGTGGAATTGGCAAAGTGATATTTGGGAGCCCATGGAGGGCTATGGTGAAAAAGGAAATATCCTCAGATCAAAACTGTAAAGAAGCGTTCTGAGAAACTGCATTGTGACATGTGAATGCAACTCACAGAGCTACACTTTCCTTTTCATTGATCCGTTTGCTTATAGTGGTTTCTTGAAATCTGCATTGGGATATTTCTTAGTGCCCGGATGCTCCCGGTGACAAAGGAAATATCCTCCAATAAAAACTAGAAAGTAGCGTTCTGAGAAACTTCTTTATGATATGTGAATTCATCTCACCGAGATACAACTTTGTCTTCACGAAGCAGTTTGCTATCATTGTTAGCGTGGAATCTGCAAAGTGATATTTGGGAGCGCATTGAGGCCCACGGTGGAAGCAGAAATATCTTCAGATAATAACTAGAAAGAAGTTTTCTGAGAAATTGCTTTCTGGTGTGTGAATTCATCATACACAGTTTCACGTTTCTCTTCTGGTAGCAGTTTGCTAAAACTGTTTTCGAGGATTCTGCAAAGTGATATTTGGGAGCCAATTGAGGCCCACGGTGAAAAAGGAAATATCCTCCGATAACAACTAGAAAGAAGCTTTCTGAGAAATTGCTTTCTGATGTGTGAATTCATCACACAGAGTTTCACCCTTCTCTTCTTGTAACAGTTTGCTAACACTGTTGTCGTGGATTCTGCAAAGTGATATTAGGGAGCTCATTGAGGGCTATGGTGAAAAAGGAAATATCCTCAGATCAAAACTGGAAAGAAGCGTTCTGAGAAACTGCATTGCGATGTGTGAATGCAACTCACAGAGTTACACGTTTCTCTTCAGTGATCAGTTTGCTAACACAGTTTTCTTGAAATCTGCAA
>NW_022323547.1:0-1041 GCF_002776525.5 Piliocolobus tephrosceles
AAGCTCATAGGAGAAAAGCTATCACCTTTTAAGATCTTGGCCGGGCGCCGTGTCTCACGCCTGTAATTCCAGCACTTTGGGAGGCCGAGGTGGGCGGATCATGAGGTCAGGAGATTGAGACCATCCTGGCTAACACGGTGAAAACCCATCTCTACTAAAAATACAGAAACAAAATTAGCTGGGTGTGGTGACAGGCCTGTAGTTCCAGCTACTCGGGAGGCCCAGGCAGGAGAATGGAGTGAACCTGGGAGGCGGGAGCCTGCAGTGAGCAGAGATCACGCTACTGCACTCGCGTCTGGGTGACAGAGCAAGACTCCTTCTCCAAAATAAAAATAAATAAATAAATAAATAAATAAATAAATAAATAAATAAATAAATAAAAAAAATAAAATAAAATAAGATCTAGGTTTCTAAGTCTCTAGAAAACTTCCTTTCAGGTCACTCTGGACAGGGCTGCACATAAATGCCCCACATGGGTGCAGGATAGGATTAACATGTAGTCAGTCAGGTCTACCGTAGTGCTGAATTCCTTAGGCTCACATGGGAAAGACAATAAATAAACAAATTAATAGTAATTTGGAGCAGTTAGATTCTGCTGTGATAACAAAAGACCCTGAAATTTCAAGAGCTTAAAGCAGCAAAGGCATATTTCTCACTTGCTGGTTCCATTAGTTTTTTATTTCCATAGAGTATTGGGAAACACGTGGTGTTGAGTTACATAAGTTCTTTAGTGGTGATTTGTGAGATTTTGGTGCACTCATCACCTGAGCAGTGTACACTGCACCCTATTTGTAGTCTTTTATCCTTCACCTCCTTCCCACCCTTTCCCCGTGAGTCCCTAAAGTCCATTGTGTCATTCTTATGCTTTTATATCCACATAGCTTAGCTCCCACTTATGAGTGATAGCATACAATGTTTGGTTTTCCATTCCTGAATTACTTCATTTAGAATAATAGTCTTCAATCTCATTCAGATCGCTGCAAATGCCATTAATTCATTCCTTTTTATGGCTGAGTAGTGTTCCAGTATATATATATATAT
>NW_022323548.1:0-1041 GCF_002776525.5 Piliocolobus tephrosceles
ATATATATATATATACTGGAACACTACTCAGCCATAAAAAGGAATGAATTAATGGCATTTGCAGCGATCTGAATGAGATTGAAGACTATTATTCTAAATGAAGTAATTCAGGAATGGAAAACCAAACATTGTATGCTATCACTCATAAGTGGGAGCTAAGCTATGTGGATATAAAAGCATAAGAATGACACAATGGACTTTAGGGACTCACGGGGAAAGGGTGGGAAGGAGGTGAAGGATAAAAGACTACAAATAGGGTGCAGTGTACACTGCTCAGGTGATGAGTGCACCAAAATCTCACAAATCACCACTAAAGAACTTATGTAACTCAACACCACGTGTTTCCCAATACTCTATGGAAATAAAAAACTAATGGAACCAGCAAGTGAGAAATATGCCTTTGCTGCTTTAAGCTCTTGAAATTTCAGGGTCTTTTGTTATCACAGCAGAATCTAACTGCTCCAAATTACTATTAATTTGTTTATTTATTGTCTTTCCCATGTGAGCCTAAGGAATTCAGCACTACGGTAGACCTGACTGACTACATGTTAATCCTATCCTGCACCCATGTGGGGCATTTATGTGCAGCCCTGTCCAGAGTGACCTGAAAGGAAGTTTTCTAGAGACTTAGAAACCTAGATCTTATTTTATTTTATTTTTTTTATTTATTTATTTATTTATTTATTTATTTATTTATTTATTTATTTATTTTTATTTTGGAGAAGGAGTCTTGCTCTGTCACCCAGACGCGAGTGCAGTAGCGTGATCTCTGCTCACTGCAGGCTCCCGCCTCCCAGGTTCACTCCATTCTCCTGCCTGGGCCTCCCGAGTAGCTGGAACTACAGGCCTGTCACCACACCCAGCTAATTTTGTTTCTGTATTTTTAGTAGAGATGGGTTTTCACCGTGTTAGCCAGGATGGTCTCAATCTCCTGACCTCATGATCCGCCCACCTCGGCCTCCCAAAGTGCTGGAATTACAGGCGTGAGACACGGCGCCCGGCCAAGATCTTAAAAGGTGATAGCTTTTCTCCTATGAGCTT
>NW_022323549.1:0-1778 GCF_002776525.5 Piliocolobus tephrosceles
ACAGAGTTGCAGAGGGTCACACAGTGACAATGTCGGTGCTTAAGTTGAGTCGTTGGCTGGAGACCCTGTCTCCTGACCCCCACACCCTTTCCTACCACACCTTGCTGCTCTGCTATTACACAGCCATGCCCTGGGCCATTCTCCCTCACCACCTCCAGCTGGCAGCATCTTTGTCTGAACTTTATTTAACCTGGCTCCTTTCCAGGCCCTCTGGCAGCTGGCCCAGTTCTCGTTTGCTATCTGCCCAGCATCTCCCAGGTTCATTTCTTAAGCTCTTATCCTTCTTTGACAGCCAAATGCCCTCTATTTTATTTTCTCCCTTGGGCACACTCATAGGATGGAGAAAAGCCGAGAGATTGTTCACTTTCTTAACAGGAGCTGCTTTCAATTCAGCCACAGCCGCTATACCTTTCAGAAGTGAGATGGATCCCAAGACAGATGGCTCAGCAGTGACTGTTTTAAGCCCCAGAGTCACAAGAACAGATCCAAAATAACTCAGTCCAGCAGGGGTCAAATGCAGAGCAGAGCTTGCTGGCTTTAAAGAAAGCATGACCCTACGTCTTTGAAGTCACTGAGTTAAGTCAGCACTGACGTTTTCTAGTTAATAAGACTTTTTCAGCACAGTTTTCTGTGCTGATGTTTCAGGATGGACTTGCCCCTATGTTCTGAAAAAAATCTTCCTCTGATACTTCAAAGTTCTTCTTTGAATATGTATTACTGCTCTCAAGATTTGTACCAGGGGATGTTCTGTTTACCCTTATGCATCAATCAACAAATTGCAACAATAACGCCGTGAAAGAAAATATCTCATAATTCAGTGACTTTCAGCAAAAATCACTTATTCTTTTTCACATGCCTGGACTTGGCTTGGGGTCAGCTGATCTGGACTCAGCCTGGCTGACCTTGGCTCCAAGTTGTAGATTTGCTTCTGTTGCCTTACTTAGCTGTCATCCTCTTTGGATCAGCTGCAGGCTATTCCGAACATGTTTCCGTGGCCGTGGTGGAAATGCAAGAGGGAAAGTTCAACTACACATGTATGTTTCCAGCTCTTGTTTGCATATGTCTGCTAATAGCACATAGACCAAAGCAATTTACATGGTCATGCCCTCTATCGATGGGGCAGGACAGATGCTCTACTCGAAGTGGAGCGGGGAGGAACTGAAAAATCACGTGCGGAAGGTTGAGGCTAGGAGAGGAGTGAATCATGAGAACAGCAATGCTATTCATCGTGCCTGGGTGGCAGAGCACCTGGAGAAGAAGGCTATCTAGAGGGCAACAGAGAAATCAGGTGATTATTTTCCCTTCTAGCAGCTGTGGCTACTCATTACCATTTCCTCTCCAGGGAGGAGTCAAGGCCACAGAAGATGGTTTGACATCTCCCTTTGGAATGACCTTAAGCTATCTCTGCACTCTTTTGTAAAGACCGCTTTCTTGCCTTCGGTCCACTGAGTGGGCTGCCCATTGCTGTTGAAGTCTTAAAACTGGCTTCTCGGAGGTATTTAAGAGATTTCAGGAGTTCAGAAACACACATTGAATGGATGAGTATAGGGTCATTTAAAGGAACCCCTTTCTTATCGTATCTCCATCTCTGCGTATAAGAGCTCCTTTAGTTTCAACAAGAAGACTATTATAGATCCATACTGGGGGCTGTTTACCTGGCGCAGTAAGACCACGTATCCACGCTGAGGCTTTGTAGCCATAGAAAAAAATGTAGATATTTGCAGAGTGCCCAGCAAGCAGGACCAGGCGGCTAATGCTTAAATCCTGACCTCTCCACT
>NW_022323550.1:0-1778 GCF_002776525.5 Piliocolobus tephrosceles
AGTGGAGAGGTCAGGATTTAAGCATTAGCCGCCTGGTCCTGCTTGCTGGGCACTCTGCAAATATCTACATTTTTTTCTATGGCTACAAAGCCTCAGCGTGGATACGTGGTCTTACTGCGCCAGGTAAACAGCCCCCAGTATGGATCTATAATAGTCTTCTTGTTGAAACTAAAGGAGCTCTTATACGCAGAGATGGAGATACGATAAGAAAGGGGTTCCTTTAAATGACCCTATACTCATCCATTCAATGTGTGTTTCTGAACTCCTGAAATCTCTTAAATACCTCCGAGAAGCCAGTTTTAAGACTTCAACAGCAATGGGCAGCCCACTCAGTGGACCGAAGGCAAGAAAGCGGTCTTTACAAAAGAGTGCAGAGATAGCTTAAGGTCATTCCAAAGGGAGATGTCAAACCATCTTCTGTGGCCTTGACTCCTCCCTGGAGAGGAAATGGTAATGAGTAGCCACAGCTGCTAGAAGGGAAAATAATCACCTGATTTCTCTGTTGCCCTCTAGATAGCCTTCTTCTCCAGGTGCTCTGCCACCCAGGCACGATGAATAGCATTGCTGTTCTCATGATTCACTCCTCTCCTAGCCTCAACCTTCCGCACGTGATTTTTCAGTTCCTCCCCGCTCCACTTCGAGTAGAGCATCTGTCCTGCCCCATCGATAGAGGGCATGACCATGTAAATTGCTTTGGTCTATGTGCTATTAGCAGACATATGCAAACAAGAGCTGGAAACATACATGTGTAGTTGAACTTTCCCTCTTGCATTTCCACCACGGCCACGGAAACATGTTCGGAATAGCCTGCAGCTGATCCAAAGAGGATGACAGCTAAGTAAGGCAACAGAAGCAAATCTACAACTTGGAGCCAAGGTCAGCCAGGCTGAGTCCAGATCAGCTGACCCCAAGCCAAGTCCAGGCATGTGAAAAAGAATAAGTGATTTTTGCTGAAAGTCACTGAATTATGAGATATTTTCTTTCACGGCGTTATTGTTGCAATTTGTTGATTGATGCATAAGGGTAAACAGAACATCCCCTGGTACAAATCTTGAGAGCAGTAATACATATTCAAAGAAGAACTTTGAAGTATCAGAGGAAGATTTTTTTCAGAACATAGGGGCAAGTCCATCCTGAAACATCAGCACAGAAAACTGTGCTGAAAAAGTCTTATTAACTAGAAAACGTCAGTGCTGACTTAACTCAGTGACTTCAAAGACGTAGGGTCATGCTTTCTTTAAAGCCAGCAAGCTCTGCTCTGCATTTGACCCCTGCTGGACTGAGTTATTTTGGATCTGTTCTTGTGACTCTGGGGCTTAAAACAGTCACTGCTGAGCCATCTGTCTTGGGATCCATCTCACTTCTGAAAGGTATAGCGGCTGTGGCTGAATTGAAAGCAGCTCCTGTTAAGAAAGTGAACAATCTCTCGGCTTTTCTCCATCCTATGAGTGTGCCCAAGGGAGAAAATAAAATAGAGGGCATTTGGCTGTCAAAGAAGGATAAGAGCTTAAGAAATGAACCTGGGAGATGCTGGGCAGATAGCAAACGAGAACTGGGCCAGCTGCCAGAGGGCCTGGAAAGGAGCCAGGTTAAATAAAGTTCAGACAAAGATGCTGCCAGCTGGAGGTGGTGAGGGAGAATGGCCCAGGGCATGGCTGTGTAATAGCAGAGCAGCAAGGTGTGGTAGGAAAGGGTGTGGGGGTCAGGAGACAGGGTCTCCAGCCAACGACTCAACTTAAGCACCGACATTGTCACTGTGTGACCCTCTGCAACTCTGT
>NW_022323551.1:0-5686 GCF_002776525.5 Piliocolobus tephrosceles
GATGATATATCCTTTTTCACCATAGCCCTCAATGACCTCCCAAATATAACTTCGCAGAATGCAAGACAACTGCCTTAGCAAACTCTGAAAAGAAGCAATGTGTGGAACTCTGTGTGTTGAAGTCACATCTCAGAAAGCAATCTCTCAGAAAGCTTCTTCTAGATATTATGTGATGATAGTTCCTTTTTCACCATGGGACCCAATTGGCTCGCAAATATCACCTTGCAGATTCTACGAAAAGAGTGTTAGCAAACTGCTTCCTGAGGACAAAGATGTAACTCTGTGAGACGAATTCACAGATCACAAAGAAGTTTCTTAGAAAGCTTCTTTCCCGTTGTTGACTGATGATATCTCCTTTATTAGCGTAGGCCTCAAAGCCATCCAAAGGATAACTTCTCAGTTTCCTCAAAGACAGTGTTAGTGGCCTGCTTCATGAATCATAAGTGTAACACTGTGTGATGAATTCATACCTCACAGAGAAGTTTCAATGAAAGCTTCTTTCCACTTTTCCTCTGCGGACACTTGCTTTGTCACCGTAAGCTTCATTGCGCTAGTAAGAATCCCATTCCAGATTCCAAGCAAACTGTCTTAGGAAACTGATAGCTGAAGAGAAAAGTGTAACTCTGTGAGTTGCATGCACACATAGCAATGCAGTTTCTCAGAATGCTTCTTGCCACTTTCTGTCTGATGATATATCCTTTTTCACCATAGCCCTCAATGACCTCCCAAATATCACTTCGCAGAATCCAAGACAACAGCCTTAGCAAACTCTGAAAAGAAGCAATGTGTGGAACTCTGTGTGTTGAAGTCACATCTCAGAAAGCAATCTCTCAGAAAGCTTCTTCTAGTTATTATGTGATGATAGTTCCTTTTTCACCATGGGGCCCAATTGGCTCCCAAATATCACCTTGCAGATTCTACGAAAAGAGTGTTAGCAAACTGCTTCCTGAGGACAAAGATGTAACTCTGTGAGACGAATTCACAAATCACAAAGTAATTTCTCAGAAATCTTCTTTCCCGTTTTTGACTGATGATATCTCCTTTATCAGGATAGGCTTCAGTGGCATCCAAAGTAGAACTTCTCAGTTTCCTCAAAGACAGTGTTAGTGGCCTGCTCCATGAAACATAAGTGTAACTCTGTGAGATGAATTAACACATCACAGAGAAGTTTCTAAGAAAGCTTCTTTCCAGTTTTCCTCTGCGGACACTTGCTTTGTCACCGTAAGCTTCATTGCGCTAGGCAGAATCCCATTTCAGATTCCAAGCAAACTGTCTTAGCAAACTGATAGATGAAGAGAAAATTTAACTCTGTGAGTTGCACTCACACATAGCAATGCAGTTTCTCAAAATGCTTCTTGCCACTTTTTGTCTGAGGATATATCCTTTTTCACCATAGCCCTCATGGGGCTCCAAATATCACTTCACAGAAACCAAGACAACAGCCTTAGCAAACTCTGCCAAGAAGCAATGTGTGGAACTCTGTCTGATGAAGTCACATCTCAGAAAGCAATCTGTCAGAAAGCTTCCCTGTAGTTATTATGTGATGATATTTCCTTTTTCACCACGAGCCCCAATTGGCTCCCAAATATCATCTCGCAGATTCTACGAAAAGAGTGTTAGCAAACTGCTTCCTGAGGAAAAATATGTAACACTGTGAGACGAATTGACAGATCACAAAGAAGTTTCTCAGGAAGCTTCTTTCCCGTTTTTAGCTGATGATGTCTCCTTTATCAGCGTAGGCCTCAATGCCATCCAAAGTAGAGCTTCTCAGTTTCCTCAAAGACAGTGTTAGTGGCCTGCTCTATGAAACATGAGTGTAACTCTGTGAGATGAATTCACACAACACACGGAAGTTTCTAAGAAAGCTTCTTTCCTGTTTTCCTCTGCGAACATTTGATTTGTCACTGTAAGCTTCATTGTGCTAGGAAGATTCCCATTGCAGATTCCAAGCAAACTGTCTTAGCAAACTGATAGCTGAAGAGAAAATTGTAACTTGGCAGTTGCACTCACACATAGGAATGCAGTTTCTCAGAATGCTTCTTGCCACTTTATGTCTGAGGATATGTCCTTTTTGACCATAGCCCTCAATGAGCTCCCAAATATCACTTCGCAGAATCCAGGACAACCGCCTTAGCTAACTCTGCCAAGAAGTAATGTGTGGAACTCTGTGTGATGAAGTCACATCTCAGAAAGCAATCTCTCAGAAGGCTTCCCTCTAGTTATTATCTGATGATATTTCCTTTTTCACATTAGAACCCAAATGGCTCCCAAATATCACCTTGCTGATTCTCCGAAAAGAGTATTAGCAAACTGCTTCCTGAGGACAAAGATGTAACTCTGTGAGATGAATTCACAGATCACAAAGAAGTTTCTCATAAAGCTTCTTTCCCGTTTTTAACTGAGGATATCTCCTTTATCAGCGTAGGCCTCAATGCCATCCAAAGTAGAACTTCTCAGATTCCTCAAAGACAGTGTTAGTGTTCTGCTCCATGAAACATAAGTGTAACTCTGTGAGATGAATTCACACATCACAGTTAAGTTTCTAAGAAAGCTTCTTTCCAGTTTTCCTCGGCGGACACTTGCTTTGTCACCATAAGCTTCATTGCGCTAGGAAGAATCCCATTGCAGATTCCAATCAAACTGTCTTAGCCAACTGATAGCTGAAGAGAAAAGTGTAACTCTGTCAGTTGCACTCACACATAGCAATGCAGTTTCTCAGAACTGCTGCCTGAGGACAAAGGTGTAACTCTGTGAGACGAATTCACAGATCACAAAGAAGTTTCTCAGAAAGCTTCTTTCCTGTTTTTAATTGATGATATCTCCTTTATCAGCGTAGGCCTCAATTCCATCCAAAGTAGAACTTCTCAGTATCCTCAAAGAGAGTGTTAGTGGCCTGCTCCATGAAACATAAGTGTAACTCTGTGAGATGAATTCACACATCACAGAGAAGTTTCTCAGATAGCTTCTTTCCAGTTTTCCTCTGAGGACACTTGCTTCGTCACCGTAAGCTTCATTGCGCTAAGAAGAATCCCATTGCAGATTCCAAGCAAACTGTCTTAGCAAACTGATAGTTGAAGACAAAAGTGTAACTCTGTCAGTTGCACTCACACATAGCAGTGCAGTTTCTCAGAATGCTTCTTGCCACTTTCTATCTCAGGATATGTCCTTTTTGAACATAGCCCTCAATGAGCTCCCAAATATCACTTCGCAGAATCCAAGACAACGGCCTTAGCAAACTCTTCCAAGAAGCAATGTGTTGAATTCTGTGTGATGAATTCACATCTCAGAAAGCAATCTCTCAGAAAGATTCCCTCTGGTTTTTATGTGATGATATTTCCTTTTTTAACCATGGTCCCCAATTGGCTCCCAAATATCACCTTGCAGATTCTAAGAAAAGATTGTTAGCAAACTGATTTCTGAGGACAAACATGTAACTCTCTGAGAAGAATTCACAGATCACAAAGAAGTTTCTCAGAAAGCTTCTTTCCCGTTTTTAACTGATGATATCTCCTTTATCAGCGAAGGCCTTAATCCCATCCAAAGAAGAACTTCTCAGTAACCTGAAAGAGAGTGTTAGTGGCCTACTCCATGAAACATAACTGTAACTCTGTGAGATGAATTCACATATCACAGAGAAGTTTCTAAGAAAGGTTCTTTCCACTTTTCCTCTGCGGAAACTTGCTTTGTCACCATAAGCTTCATTGCGCTCAGAATAATTGCATTGCAGATTCCAAGCAAACTGTCTTAGCAAACTGATAGCTGAAGAGAAAAGTGTAACTCTGTCCGTTGCACTCACACATAGCAATGCAGTTTCTCAGAATGCTTCTTGCCACTTTCTGTCTGAGGATATATCCTTTTTCACCATAGCCCTCAATGAGCTCCCAAGTATCACTTCCCAGAATCCAAGACAACAGCCTTAGCAAACTCTGTCAAGAAGCAATGTGTGGAACTCTGTGTGATGAAGTCACATCTCAGAAAGCAATCTCTCAGAAAGCTTCCCTCTAGTTATTATGTGATGATAGTTCCTTTTTCACCATGGGACCCAATTGGCTCCCAAATATCAATTTGCAGATTCTACGAAAAGAGTGTTAGCAAACTGCTTCCTGAGGACAAAGATGTAACTCTGTGAGACGAAATCACAGATCACAAAGAAGTTTCCCAGAAAGCTTCTTTCCTGTTTTTAACTGATGATATCTCCTTTATCAGCGTAGGCCTCAATTCCATCCAAAGTAGAACTTCTCAGTATCATCAAAGACAGTGTTAGTGGCCGGCTCCATGAAACATAAGTGTAACTCTGTGAGATGAATTCACACATCACAGACAAGTTTCTAAGAATGCTTCTTGACAGTTTCAATCTGAGGACACTGGCTTTCTCACCGTAACCTTCATTGAGCTGAGAAGAATCCCATTGCAGATTCCAAGCAAACTGTCTTAGCAAACTGATAGTTGAAGAGAAAAGTGTAACTCGGTCAGTTGCACTCACACATAGCAATGCAGTTTCTCAGAATGCTTCTTGCAACTTGCTGTCTGAGGATATATGCTTTTTCACCATAACCCTCATTGAGCTACCAAATATCACTTCGCAGAATCCAAGACAACAGCCTTAGCAAATGCTGCCAAAAGCACTGTATGGAACTCTGTGTGATGAAGTCACATCTCAGAATGCAATCTTTCAG
Source organism: Piliocolobus tephrosceles (assembly GCF_002776525.5). Taxonomy (NCBI): domain Eukaryota; kingdom Metazoa; phylum Chordata; class Mammalia; order Primates; family Cercopithecidae; genus Piliocolobus; species Piliocolobus tephrosceles. Next base: position 4,677 of record NW_022323551.1, read on the forward strand.
AAAGCTTCCGTCTAGTTATTATGTGATGATAATTCCTTTTTCCCCATGGAACCCAATTGGCTCCCAAATATCACCTTGCAGATTCTCCGAAAAGAGTGTTAGCAAACTGCTTCCTGAGGACAAAGATGTAACTCTGTGAGACGAATTCACAGATCACAAAGCAGTTTCTCAGAAAGCTTCTTTCCCGTTTTTAACTGATGATATCTCCTTTATCAGCGTAGGCCTCAATGCCATCCAAAGTAGAACCTCTCAGTTTCCTCAAAGACTGTTATTGACCTGCTCCATGAAACATAAGTGTAACTCTGTGAGATGAATTCACACATCACAGAGAAGTTTCTAAGAAAGCTTCTTTCCAGTTTTCCTCTAGGACACTTGCTTTGTCACCATAAGATTCATTGTGCTAGGCAGAATCCCATTGCAGATTCGAAGCAAACTGTCTTAGCAAACTGATAGCTGAAGAGAAATGTGTAATTCTGTGAATTGCACTCACACATAGCAATGCAGTTTCTCACAATGCTTCTCACCACTTTTTGTCTGAGTATATATCATTTTTCACCATAGCCCTCAATGAGCTCCCAAAGATCACTTCGCAGAATCCGACACAACAGACTTAGCAAACTCTGCCAAGAAGCAACGTGTGGAACTCTGTGTGATGAAGTCACATCTCAGAAACCAATCTCTCAGAAAGCTTCCCTCTAATTTTTATGTGATGATAGTTCCTTTTTCAACATGGGACCCAATTGGCTCCCAAATATCACCTTGCAGATTGTACGAAAAGTGTGTTAGCAAACTGCTTCCTGAGGACAAAGGTGTAACTCTGTGAGATGAATTCACAGATAACAAAGAAGTTTCTCAGAAAGATTCTTTCCCGTTTTTAACTGATGATATCTCCTTTATCAGCGTAGGCCTCAATGCCATCCAAAGTAGAACTTCTCATTTTCCTCAAAGGTAGTGTTAGTGGCTTGCTCCATGAAACATAATTGTCACTCTGTGAGATGAATTCACACATC
>NW_022323551.1:5786-6654 GCF_002776525.5 Piliocolobus tephrosceles
GAGACGAATTCACAGACAACAAAGAAGTTTCTCAGAAAGCTTGTTTCCCGTTTTTAACTGATGATATCTCCTTTATCAGCATAGGCCTCAATGCCATCCAAAGTAGAACTTCTCAGTTTCCTCAAAGGCAGTGTTAGTGGCCTGCTCCATGAAACATAATTGTCACTCTGTGAGATCAATTCACACATCACAGAGAAGTTTCTAAGAAAGCTCCTTTCCACTTTTCGTCTGCGAACATTTGCTTTGTCACCGTAAGCTTCATTGCGCTAGGAAGAATCCCATTTCAGATTCCAAGCAAACTGTGTTAGCAAACTGATAGCTGAAGAGAAAAGTGTAACTCTGTCTGTTGCACTCACACATAACAATGCAGTTTCTCAGAATGCTTCTTGCCACTTTCTGTCTGAGGATATATCCTTTTTCACCATAGCCCTCAAAGAGCTCCCAAATATCACTTCGCAGAATCTAAGACAACAGCCTTAGCAAACTCTTCCCAGAAGCAATGTGTGGTACTCTGTGTGATGAAGTCACATATCAGAAAGCAATCTCTCAGAAAGCTTCCCTCTAGTTATTATGTGATGATATTTCCTTTTTCCCCATGGTCCCCAAATGGCTCCCAAATATCACCTTGTAGATTCCTGAAAAGAGAGTTAGCAAACTGCTTCCTGAGGACAAAGATGTAATTCTGAGAGACGACTTCTGAGATCACAAAGAAGTTTCTCAGAAAGCTTCTTTCCCGTTTTTCACTGATGATATTTCCACTATCATCGTAGGCCTCAATGCCATCCAAAGTAGAACTACTCAGTTTCCTCAAAGACAGTGTTAGTGGCCTGCTAAATGAAACATAAGTGTAACTCTGTGAGATGAATTC
>NW_022323551.1:6754-9082 GCF_002776525.5 Piliocolobus tephrosceles
ATTGCGCTAAGAAGAATCCCATTGCAGATTCCAAGCAAACTGTTTTAAGAAACAGATAGCTGAAGAGAAAAGTGTAACTCTATTAGTTGCAATCACACATAACAATGCAGTTTCTCAGAGTGCTTCCTGCCACATTCTGTCTGAGGATATATCCATTTTCACCATATCCCTCCATGAGCTCCCAAATATCACTTCGCAGAATCCAAGAAAACATCCTTAGCAAACTGTGCCAAGAGGTAATGTGTGGAACTCTGTGTGATGAAGTCACATATCAGAAAGCAATCTCTCAGAAAACTTCCCTCTAGTTATTATGTGATGATATTTCTTTTTATACCATGAGCCCCAATTGGCTCCGAAATATCACCTTGCAGATTCTAAGAAAAGAGTGTTAGCAATCTGCTTCCTTAGGACAAAGATGTAACTGTGTGGGATGAATTGACAGATCACAAATAAGTTTCTCAGAAACTTCTTTCCGGTTTTTCACTGATGATATTTCCTTTATCAGCGTAGGCCTCAATGCCATCCAAAGCAGAAATTCTCAGTTTCCTAAAAGACAGTGTTAGTGGCCTCCCCCATGAAACATAAGTGTAACTCTGAGAGATGAATTCACACATCACAGAGAAGTTTCTATGAACGCTTCTTTCCAGTTTTCCTCTGAGGACACTTGCTTCGTAACTGAAAGCTTCATTGCGCTAAGAAGAATCCCATTGAGGATTCCATGCAAACTGTCTAAGCAAACTGAGACCTGAAGAGAAAAGTGTAACTCTGTGAGTTGAACTCACACATAGCAATGCAGTTTCCCAGAAGACTTCCTTCCAGTTTCTGTCTGAGGATACATCCTTTCTCACCATAGCCCTCAAAGAGCTCCCAAATATCACATTTCAGAATCCACGGGAACAGTGTTAGCATACTGTTCCATGAAGGGATGGGTTGAAATCTGTGTGATGAAGTCACACATCAGAAAGCAATCCCTTAGAAAGCTATTCTCTAGTTATTATGTGAGGATACTTACTTTTTCATAGTGGGCACGAATTGGCTCCCTAATATCACTTTACAGATTCCACGAAAGGAGTGTTAGCAAACTGCTTCCTGAGGAACAAGTAGTAACTCTGTGAGATGAATTCACAGATCACAAAGAAATTTCTCAGAAAGCTTCTCTCTCGTTTTTCACTGATGATATTTCCTTTGCCGGCGCAGACCTCCATGCGATCCAAAGTAACCTTTCTTAGTTTCTTCAAAGACAGTGTTAATGGCCTGCTCCATGAAATATAAGTGTAACTCTGTGAGATGAATTCACACATCAACAAGTAGTTTCTAAGGAAGATTCTTTCTTGTTTTCCTCTGAGGAGATTTCCTTTGTCACCTTAAGCTTCATTATGCTGAGAAATATGCCATTGCAGATTTCCAGAAAACTGTGTTAGCAAACTGATGACTGAAGAGATACCTGTAAATCTGTGAGTAGCATTCACACATTGCAATGCAGTTTTTCAGAAGCCTTCTTTACAGTTTCTGTCTGAGGATATATCCTTTCTCACCATAGCCCTCAATGAGCTCCCAAATATCACATTGCAAATCCAAGGCAACAGTGTTAGCAAACTGTTCCAAGAAGGGAAGGGTGGACCTCTGTGTGATGAAGTCACACATCAGAAAGCAATCTCTCAGAAAGCTATTCTCTCATTGTTATGTGAGGATAATTCATATTTCACATTGGGCGCGAATTGGCTCCCAAATATGACTTTACATCTTCCAGGAAAAATGTGTTAGCAAACTGGTTCCTGATGAATCAGTTGGAACTCTGTGAGATGAATTCACACATCACAAAGCAATTTCTCAGAAAGCTTCTCTCTCGTTTTTCACTGATGATATTTCCTTTTCCAGTGCTGGTCTCCATGCGATCTAAAGTAACCTTTCTTAGTTTCTTCAAAGACAGTGTTAATGGCCTGCTCCATGAAATATAAGTGTAACTCTGTGAGATGAATTCACACATCAACAAGAAGTTTCTAAGGAAGCTTCTTTCTAGTTTTCATCTGTGGATATTTCCTTTATCAACAGAAGCTTCATTGCGCTGAGAAATATGCCAATGCAGATTTCCAGAAAACTGTGTTAGCAAACTGATGACTGAAGAGAAACATGTAACTCTGTGAGTTGCATTCACGCATCGCAATGCAGTTTCTCAGAAGGCTTCTTTCCAGTTTCTGCCTGAGTATATATCTTTCTACCCATAGCCCTCAATGAGCTCCCAAATATCACATTGCAGAATCCAAGGGAACAGTGTTAGCAAACTGTTCCGAGAAGGGAAGCGTGGAATTCTGTGTGATGAAATCACAC
>NW_022323551.1:9182-12544 GCF_002776525.5 Piliocolobus tephrosceles
GAGAAGGGAAGCGTGGAATTCTGTGTGATGAAATCACACATCAGAAAGCAATCTCTCAGAGCTATTCTCTAGTTGTTACGTGAGGATACTTCCATTTTCAAAGTGGGCCTGAATTGGCTCCTAAATATCACTATACAGATTCCACGAAAAGAGTGTTAGCAAACTGCTTCCTTAGGAATAAGTTGTATCTGTGTAAGATGAATTCACATATCACAAAGAAATTTCTCAGAAAGCTTCTCTCTCGTTTTTAACTGATGATATACTTTAATATGGCAGGCCTCCATGTGATCCAAAGTAACCTTTCTTAATTTCTTCAAAGACAGAGTTAATGGCCGGCTCCATGAAATATAAGTGTAACTCTGTGAGATGAATTCACACATCAACAAGATGTTTCTAAGAAGCTTCTTTCTTGTTTTCATCTGAGGAGATTTCCTTTTTCACCAAAAGCTTCATTGCATTGAGAAATATACCATTGCATATTTCCAGAAAACTGTGTTAGCAAACTTATGACTGAAGAGAAACGTGGAACTCTGTGAGTTGCATTCACTCATCACAATGCTGGTTCTCAAAAGGCTTCTTTCCAGTTTCTGTCTGAGGATATATCCTTTCTCACCATAGCCCTCAATGAGCTCCCAAATTTAACATTGCAGAATCCATGGCAACAGTGTTAGCAAACTGTTCCAAGAAGGGAAGGGTGGAACTCTGTATCATGAAGTCACACATCAGAAATCAATCTTACAGAAAGCAATTCTCTAGTTGTTATGTGAGGATACATCCTTTTTCACAGTGGGTCCAAATTGGCTCCCACATATCACTTTACAGATTCCAGGAAAAGAGTGCTAGCGAACTGCGTCCTGAGGAATAAGTTGTAACTCTGTTAGATGAATTCACAGATCACAATGAAATTTCTCAGAAAGCTTCTCTCTCGTTTCTAACTGATGATATTTCCTTTATCAGCCCAGGCCTGCATGCGATCCAAAGCAACCTTTCTTAGTTTCTTCAAAGACAGTGTTAATGGCCTGCTCCATGAAATATAAGTGTAACTCTGTGAGATGAATTCACTCATCAACAAGAAGTTTCTAAGGAAGTTTCTTTCTTGTTTTCATCTGAGGAGATTTCCTTTGTCACTATAAGCTTCATTGCACAGGGAATCACCCCATTGCAGATTTCCAGAAAACTGGGTTAGGAAACTGATGACTGAAGAAAAACCTGTAACTCTGTGAGGTGCATTGTCACATTGCAATGCAGTTTCTCAGAAGGCTTCTTTCCAGTTTCTGTCTGAGGATATATCCTTTCTCACCATAGCCCTCAATGATCTTCCAAATACCACATTGCAAAATCCACGGCAACAGTGTTATCAAACTGTTCCAAGAAGGGAAGTTTGGAACTCTCTGTGATGAAGTGACACATCAGAAAGCAATCTCCCAGAAAGCTTTCTCTTTTCGTTTTGTGTGGATACTTCCTTTTTCACAGTGGGCCCCATTTGGCTCCCAAATATCACTTTACAGATTCCACGAAAAGAGTGGAAGTAAACTGCTTCCTATGTAATATGTTGTAACGCTGTGAGATGCGTTCACAGATCACAAAGAAATTCCTCAGAACGCTTCTCTCTCGTTTTTAACTGATGATATTTCCTTTGCCAGCGCAGGCCTCCGTGCGATCCAAAGTAACCTTTCTTAGTTTCTTCAAAGACAGTATTAATGGCCTGCTCCATGAAATATAAGTGTAACTCTTGCGATGAATTCACACATCCACAAGAGGTTTCTAAGGAAGCTTCCTTCTCGTTTTCATCTGAGGAGATTTCCTTTGTCACCATAGCTTCATTGCATTGAGAAATATCCCACTGCAGATTTCCAGAAAACTGTGTTTGCAAACTGATGACTGAAGAGAAAAGTGTAACTCTGTGAGTTGCATTCACAAATCGCAATGCAGTTTCTCAGAAGGCTTCTTTCCAGTTTCTGTCTGAAGATATATCCTTTCTCACCATAGCCTTCAATGAGATCCAAATATCACATTGCAGAATCCACGGCTACAGTGTTAGCACACTGTTCCAAGAAGGGAAGGGTGGAACTCTGTGTGATGAAGTCACACATCAAAAAGCAGTCTCCCAGAAAGCTATTCTCTAGTAGTTATGTGAAGATGCTTCCTTTTTCACAGTGGGCCCGATTTGGGTCCCAAATATCACTTTACAGATTCCAGGAAAAGAGTGTTAGCACACTGCTTCCTGAGAAATAAGTTGTAACTATGTGAGATAAATTCACAAATCACAAAGAAATTTCTCAGAAAGCTTCTCTCTCGTTTTTATCTGATGATATTTCCTTATCCGCGCAGGCCTCCATGCGATCCAAAGTAACCTTTCTTAGTTTCTTCAAAGACGGTGGTAATGGCCTGATCCATGAAACATAAGTGTAACTCTGTGAGATGAATTCACACATCAACAAGAAGGTTCTAAGGAAGGCTTCTTTCCACTTTCTGTCTGAGGATATATCCTTTCTCACCATAGCCCTCAATGATCTCCCAAATATCACATTGCAGAATCCACGGCAACAGTGATAGCAAACTGTTCCAAGAAGGGAAGTTTGGAACTCTGTGTGATGAAGTCACACATAAGAAAGTAATCTCTCACAAAACGATCCTCCAGTCGTTATATGAGGATACTTCCTTTTTCATAGTGGGCTCGAATTGCCTCCAAAATATCTCGTTACAGATTCCACAAAAACAGTGATAGCAAACTGCTTCCTGATGAAGAAGTTGTAACTCTGCGAGATGAATTTACAGATCTAAAAGAAATTTCTCAGAAAACTTCTCTCTCGTTTCTAACTGATGATATTTCCGTTATCAGCCCAAGCCTCCATGGGATCAAAATTATCCTTTCTTAGTTTCTTCAAATACAGTGTTAATGGCCTGCTCCATGAAATATAAGTGTTACTGTGAGAGATGAATTCACACTTCAACAAGAAGTTTTTTAGGAATCTTCTTTCTAGGTTCCATCTGAGGAGATTTCCTTTGTCACAATCAGCTTCATTGCGCTGAGAAATAGCTCATTGCAGATTTCCAGAAAACTGTGTTAGCAAACTGATGACTGAAGAGAAACGTGTACCTCTGTGAGTTGTATTCAGACATCGCAATGGAGTTTCTCAGAAGGCTTCCTTCCAGTTTCTGTCTGAGGATATATCCTTTCTCAACATAGCCCTCAATGAGCTCCCAAATATCACATTGCAGAATCCATCGCAACAGTGTTAGCAAACTGTTTCAAGAAGGGAAGTGTGGAACTCTGTGTGATGAAGTCACACATCAGAAGGCAATCCCTCAGAAAGCTATTCTCTAGTTGTTATGTGAGGATACTTCATTTTTCACTAAGG
>NW_022323552.1:0-3362 GCF_002776525.5 Piliocolobus tephrosceles
CCTTAGTGAAAAATGAAGTATCCTCACATAACAACTAGAGAATAGCTTTCTGAGGGATTGCCTTCTGATGTGTGACTTCATCACACAGAGTTCCACACTTCCCTTCTTGAAACAGTTTGCTAACACTGTTGCGATGGATTCTGCAATGTGATATTTGGGAGCTCATTGAGGGCTATGTTGAGAAAGGATATATCCTCAGACAGAAACTGGAAGGAAGCCTTCTGAGAAACTCCATTGCGATGTCTGAATACAACTCACAGAGGTACACGTTTCTCTTCAGTCATCAGTTTGCTAACACAGTTTTCTGGAAATCTGCAATGAGCTATTTCTCAGCGCAATGAAGCTGATTGTGACAAAGGAAATCTCCTCAGATGGAACCTAGAAAGAAGATTCCTAAAAAACTTCTTGTTGAAGTGTGAATTCATCTCTCACAGTAACACTTATATTTCATGGAGCAGGCCATTAACACTGTATTTGAAGAAACTAAGAAAGGATAATTTTGATCCCATGGAGGCTTGGGCTGATAACGGAAATATCATCAGTTAGAAACGAGAGAGAAGTTTTCTGAGAAATTTCTTTTAGATCTGTAAATTCATCTCGCAGAGTTACAACTTCTTCATCAGGAAGCAGTTTGCTATCACTGTTTTTGTGGAATCTGTAACGAGATATTTTGGAGGCAATTCGAGCCCACTATGAAAAAGGAAGTATCCTCATATAACGACTGGAGGATCGTTTTGTGAGAGATTACTTTCTTATGTGTGACTTCATCACACAGAGTTCCAAACTTCCCTTCTTGGAACAGTTTGCTATCACTGTTGCCGTGGATTCTGCAATGTGATATTTGGGAGATCATTGAGGGCTATGGTGAGAAAGGATATATCCTCAGACAGAAAGTGGAAAGAAGCCTTCCTTAGAACCTTCTTGTTGATGTGTGAATTCATCTCACAGAGTTACACTTATGTTTCATGGATCAGGCCATTACCACCGTCTTTGAAGAAACTAAGAAAGGTTACTTTGGATCGCATGGAGGCCTGCGCGGATAAGGAAATATCATCAGATAAAAACGAGAGAGAAGCTTTCTGAGAAATTTCTTTGTGATTTGTGAATTTATCTCACATAGTTACAACTTATTTCTCAGGAAGCAGTGTGCTAACACTCTTTTCCTGGAATCTGTAAAGTGATATTTGGGACCCAAATCGGGCCCACTGTGAAAAAGGAAGCATCTTCACATAACTACTAGAGAATAGCTTTCTGGGAGACTGCTTTTTGATGTGTGACTTCATCACACAGAGTTCCACCCTTCCCTTCTTGGAACAGTGTGCTAACACTGTAGCCGTGGATTCTGCAATGTGATATTTGGATCTCATTGAAGGCTATGGTGAGAAAGGATATATCTTCAGACAGAAACTGGAAAGAAGCCTTCTGAGAAACTGCATTGCGATTTGTGAATGCAACTCACAGAGTTACACTTTTCTCTTCAGTCATCAGTTTGCAAACACAGTTTTCTGGAAATCTGCAGTGGGATATTTCTCAATGCAATGAAGCTATGGTGACAAAGGAAATCTCCTCAGATGAAAACGAGAAGGAAGCTTCCTTAGAAACCTCTTGTGGATGTGTGAATTCATCGCAAGAGTTACACTTATATTTCATGGAGCAGGCCATTAATACTGTCTTTGAAGAAACTAAGAAAGGTTACTTTGGATCGCACGGAGGCCTGCGCTGGCAAAGGAAATATCATCAGTTAAAAACGAGAGAGAAGCGTTCTGAGGAATTTCTTTGTGATCTGTGAACGCATCTCACAGCGTTACAACATATTACATAGGAAGCAGTTTACTTCCACTCTTTTCGTGGAATCTGTAAAGTGATATTTGGGAGCCAAATGGGGCCCACTGTGAAAAAGGAAGTATCCACACAAAACGAAAAGAGAAAGCTTTCTGGGAGATTGCTTTCTGATGTGTCACTTCATCACAGAGAGTTCCAAACTTCCCTTCTTGGAACAGTTTGATAACACTGTTGCCGTGGATTTTGCAATGTGGTATTTGGAAGATCATTGAGGGCTATGGTGAGAAAGGATATATCCTCAGACAGAAACTGGAAAGAAGCCTTCTGAGAAACTGCATTGCAATGTGACAATGCACCTCACAGAGTTACAGGTTTTTCTTCAGTCATCAGTTTCCTAACCCAGTTTTCTGGAAATCTGCAATGGGGTGATTCCCTGTGCAATGAAGCTTATAGTGACAAAGGAAATCTCCTCAGATGAAAACAAGAAAGAAACTTCCTTAGAAACTTCTTGTTGATGAGTGAATTCATCTCACAGAGTTACACTTATATTTCATGGAGCAGGCCATTAACACTGTCTTTGAAGAAACTAAGAAAGGTTGCTTTGGATCGCATGCAGGCCTGGGCTGATAAAGGAAATATCATCAGTTAGAAACGAGAGAGAAGCTTTCTGAGAAATTTCATTGTGATCTGTGAATTCATCTAACAGAGTTACAACTTATTCCTCAGGACGCAGTTCGCTAGCACTCTTTTCCTGGAATCTGTAAAGTGATATGTGGGAGCCAATTTGGACCCACTGTGAAAAAGGATGTATCCTCACATAACAACTAGAGAATTGCTTTCTGTAAGATTGATTTCTGATGTGTGACTTCATGATACAGAGTTCCACCCTTCCCTTCTTGGAACAGTTTGCTAACACTGTTGCCATGGATTCTGCAATGTTAAATTTGGGAGCTCATTGAGGGCTATGGTGAGAAAGGATATATCCTCAGACAGAAACTGGAAAGAAGCCTTTTGAGAACCAGCATTGTGATGAGTGAATGCAACTCACAGAGTTCCACGTTTCTCTTCAGTCATAAGTTTGCTAACACAGTTTTCTGGAAATATGCAATGGTATATTTCTCAATGCAATGAAGCTTTTGGTGAAAAAGGAAATCTCCTCAGATGAAAACAAGAAAGAAGCTTCTTAGAAACATCTTGTTGATGTGTGAATTCATCTCACAGAGTTACACTTATATTTCATGGAGCCGGCCATTAACTCTGTCTTTGAAGAAATTAAGAAAGGTTACTTTGGATCACATGGAGGCCTGCCATATTAAAGTATATCATCAGTTAAAAACGAGAGAGAAGCTTTCTGAGAAATTTCTTTGTGATATGTGAATTCATCTTACACAGATACAACTTATTCCTAAGGAAGCAGTTTGCTAACACTCTTTTCGTGGAATCTGTATAGTGATATTTAGGAGCCAATTCAGGCCCACTTTGAAAATGGAAGTATCCTCACGTAACAACTAGAGAATAGCTCTGAGAGATTGCTTTCTGATGTGTGATTTCATCACACAGAATTCCACGCTTCCCTTCTC
>NW_022323552.1:3462-5790 GCF_002776525.5 Piliocolobus tephrosceles
GTGTGATTTCATCACACAGAATTCCACGCTTCCCTTCTCGGAACAGTTTGCTAACACTGTTCCCTTGGATTCTGCAATGTGATATTTGGGAGCTCATTGAGGGCTATGGGTAGAAAGATATATACTCAGGCAGAAACTGGAAAGAAGCCTTCTGAGAAACTGCATTGCGATGCGTGAATGCAACTCACAGAGTTACATGTTTCTCTTCAGTCATCAGTTTGCTAACACAGTTTTCTGGAAATCTGCATTGGCATATTTCTCAGCGCAATGAAGCTTCTGTTGATAAAGGAAATATCCACAGATGAAAACTAGAAAGAAGCTTCCTTAGAAACTTCTTGTTGATGTGTGAATTCATCTCACAGAGTTACACTTATATTTCATGGAGCAGGCCATTAACACTGTCTTTGAAGAAACTAAGAAAGGTTACTTTAGATCGCATGGAGACCAGCACTGGAAAAGGAAATATCATCAGTGAAAAACGAGAGAGAAGCTTTCTGAGAAATTGCTTTGTGATGTGTGAATTCATCTCACAGAGTTCCAACTGATTCATCAGGAACCAGTTTGCTAACACATTTTTCCTGGAAGATGTAAAGTCATATTTGGGAGCCAATTCGCGCCCAATGTGAAATATGAATTATCCTCACATAACAATGAGAGAATAGCTTTCTGAGAGATTGCTTTCTGATGTGTGACTTCATCACACAGAGGTCCACCCTTCCCTTCTTGGAACAGTTTGCTAACACTGTTGCCTTGGATTTGCAATGTGATATTTGGGAGCTCATTGAGGGCTATGGTGAGAAAGGATATATCCTCAGACAGAAACTGTAAAGAAGGCTTCTGAAAAACTGCATTGCAATGTGTGAATGCTACTCACAGATTTACAGGTATCTCTTCAGTCATCAGTTTGCTAACACAGTTTTCTGGAAATCTGCAATGGCATATTTCTCAGCATAATGAAGCTTAAGGTGACAAAGGAAATCTCCTCAGAGGAAAACAAGAAAGAATCTTCCTTAGAAACTACTTGTTGATGTGTGAATTCATCTCACAGAGTTACACTTATATTTCATGGAGCAGGCCATTAACACTGTCTTTGAAGAAACTAAGAAAGGTTACTTTGGATCGCATGGAGGTCTGCGCCGGCAAAGGAAATATCATCAGTGAAAAACGAGAGAGAAGCTTTCTGAGAAATTTCTTTGTGATCTGTGAATTCATCTCACAGAGTTACTACTTGTTCCTCAGGAAGCAGTTTGCTAACACTCCTTTCGTGGAATCTGTAAAGTGATATTAGGGAGCCAATTCGTGCCCACTATGAAAAAGTAAGTATCCTCACATAATAACTAGAGAATAGCTTTCTAAGGGATTGCTTTCTGATGTGTGACTTCATCACACAGATTTCAACCCATCCCTTCATGGAACAGTATGCTAACACTGTTCCCGTGGATTCTGAAATGTGATATTTGGGAGCTCTTTGAGGGCTATGGTGAGAAAGGATGTATCCTCAGACAGAAACTGGAAGGAAGTCTTCTGGGAAACTGCATTGCTATGTGTGAGTTCAACTCACAGAGTTACACTTTTCTCTTCAGGTCTCAGTTTGCTTAGACAGTTTGCATGGAATCCTCAATGGGATTCTTCTTAGCGCAATGAAGCTTTCAGTTACGAAGCAAGTGTCCTCAGAGGAAAACTGGAAAGAAGCGTTCATAGAAACTTCTCTGTGATGTGTGAATTCATCTCTCAGAGTTACACTTATGTTTCATGGGGGAGGCCACTAACACTGTCTTTTAGGAAACTGAGAATTTCTGCTTTGGATGGCATTGAGGCCTACGCTGATAAAGGAAATATCATCAGTGAAAAACCGGAAAGAAGTTTCTGAGAAACTTATTTGTGATCTGTCAATTCATCCCACACAGTTACATCTTTGTCCTAAGGAAGCAGATTGCTAACACTCTTTTCTTAGAATCTGCAAGGTGATATTTCGGAGCCAATTGGGGCTCATGGTATAAAAAGAAATATCATCACATAATAACTAGAGGGAAGTTTTCTGAGAGATTGCTTTCTGATATGTGACTTCATCACACAGAGTTCCACACATTACCTCTTGGCACAGTTTGCTAAGGATGTTTTCTTGGATTCTGCGAAGTGATATTTGGGAGCTCATGGAGGGATATGGTGAAAATGGATATATCCTCAGACAGAATGTGGCAGGAAGCACTCTGAGAAACTGCATTGTTATGTGTGATTGCAACTAATAGAGTTACACTTTTCTCTTCAGCTATCTGTTTCTTAAAACAGTTTGCTTGGAATCTGCAATGGGATTCTTCTTAGCGCAAT
>NW_022323552.1:5890-6758 GCF_002776525.5 Piliocolobus tephrosceles
GAATTCATCTCACAGAGTTACACTTATGTTTCATTTAGCAGGCCACTAACACTGTCTTTGAGGAAACTGAGTAGTTCTACTTTGGATGGCATTGAGGCCTACGATGATAGTGGAAATATCATCAGTGAAAAACGGGAAAGAAGCTTTCTGAGAAACTTCTTTGTGATCTCAGAAGTCGTCTCTCAGAATTACATCTTTGTCCTCAGGAAGCAGTTTGCTAACTCTCTTTTCAGGAATCTACAAGGTGATATTTGGGAGCCATTTGGGGACCATGGGGAAAAAGGAAATATCATCACATAATAACTAGAGGGAAGCTTTCTGAGAGATTGCTTTCTGATATGTGACTTCATCACACAGAGTACCACACATTGCTTCTGGGAAGAGTTTGCTAAGGCTGTTGTCTTAGATTCTGCGAAGTGATATTTGGGAGCTCTTTGAGGGCTATGGTGAAAAAGGATATATCCTCAGACAGAAAGTGGCAAGAAGCATTCTGAGAAACTGCATTGTTATGTGTGAGTGCAACAGACAGAGTTACACTTTTCTCTTCAGCTATCAGTTTGCTAACACAGTTTGCTTGGAATCTGAAATGGGATTCTTCCTAGCGCAATGAAGCTTACGGTGACAAAGCAAATGTTCGCAGACGAAAAGTGGAAAGGAGCTTTCTTAGAAACTTCTCTGTGATGTGTGAATTGATCTCACAGAGTGACAATTATGTTTCATGGAGCAGGCCACTAACACTGCCTTTGAGGAAACTGAGAAGTTCTACTTTGGATGGCATTGAGGCCTATGCTGATAAAGGAGATATCATCAGTTAAAAACGGGAAACAAGCTTTCTGAGAAACTTCTTTGTTGTCTGTGAATTCGTCTC
>NW_022323552.1:6858-12544 GCF_002776525.5 Piliocolobus tephrosceles
GATGTGTGAATTCATCTCACAGAGTGACAATTATGTTTCATGGAGCAAGCCACTAACACTACCTTTGAGGAAAATGAGAAGTTCTACTTTGGATGGCATTGAGGCCTACGCTGATAAAGGAGATATCATCAGTTAAAAACGGGAAAGAATCTTTCTGAGAAACTTCTTTGTTATCTGTGAATTCATCTCACAGAGTTACACCTTTGTCCTCAGGAAGCAGTTTGCTAACACACTTTTCGTACAATCTGCAAGGTGATATTTGGGAGCCAATTGGGTCCCATGTTGAAAAAGGAACTATCATCACATAAAAATTAGAGGGAAGCTTTCTGAGAGATTGGTTTCTGAGATGTGACTTCATCACACAGAGTTCCACACGTTGCTTCTTGGCAGAGTTTGCTAAGTCTGTTGTGTCGGATTCTGCGAAGTGATCTTTGGGAGCTCATTGAGGGCTATGGTGAAAAATGATATATACTCAGACAAAAAGTGGTGAGAAGCATTGTGAGAAACTGCATTGCTATGTGTGAGTGCAATTCACAGAATTACACATTTCTCTTCAGCTATCAGTTTGCTAAGACAGTTTGCTTCGAATCTGCAATGGGATTCTGCCTAGCACAATGAATCTTATGGTGACAAAGCAAGTGTCCTAGAGGAAAACTGGAAAGAAGCTTTCTTAGAAACTTCTCTGTGATGTGTGAATTCATCTCACAGAGTTACACTTATGTTTCATGGAGCAGGTCAATAACAGTCTTTGAGGAAACTGAGAGGTTCTACTTTGGATGGCATTGAGGCCTACGCTGATAAAGGAGATATCATCAGTTAAAAACGGGAAAGAAGCTTTCTGAGAAACTGCTTTGTGATCTGTGAATTCGTCTCACAGAGTTACATCTTTGTCCTCAGGAAGCAGTTTGCTAACACTCTTTTCGGAGAATCTGCAAGGTGATATTTGGGAGCCAATTGGGTTCCATGGGGAAAAAGGAATTATCATCACATAATAACTAGACGGAAGCTTTCTGAAAGATTGCATTCTGAGATGTGACTTCATCACACAGAGTTCCATACAGTGCTTTTGGCAGCATTTGCTAAGGCTGTTGTCTTGGATTCTGCGAAGTGATATTTGGTAGCTCAATGAGGGTTATGGTGAAAAAGCATATATCCTCAGACAGCAAGTTGCAAGAAGCATTCTGAGAAACTGCATTGCTATGTGTGAGTGCAACTGACCGAGTTACACTTTTCTCTTCAACTATCAGTTTGCTAAGACAGTTTGCTTGGAATCTGCAATGGGATTCTTCTCAGCTCAATGAAGGTTACGGTGAGAAAGCCAGTGTCCTCAGATTGAAACTGTCAAGAAGCATTCTTAGAAACTTGTCTGTGATGTGTGAATTCATCTCACAGAGTTACACTTATGTTTCATGGAGCCGGCCACTAACACTGTCTTTGATGATACTGAGAAGTTCTACTTTGGATGGAATTGAGGCCTACGCTGATAAAGGAGATATCATCAGTTAAAAACAGGAAAGAAGCTTTCTGGGAAACTTCTTTGTGATCTGTGATTTCGTCTCACAGAGTTACATCTTTGTCCTCAGGAAGCAGTTTGCTAACACTCTTTTCGTAGAATCTGCAAATTGATATTTGGGAGCCAATTGGGTCCCATGGTGAAAAAGGAACTATCATCACATAATAACTAGAGGGAAGCTTTCTGAGAGATTGCTTTCTGAGATGTGACTTCATCACACAGAGTTCCACACATTGCTTCTTGACAGAGTTTGCTAAGGCTGTTGTCTTGGATTCTGGGAAGTGATACTTGGGAGCTCATTGAGGGCTATGGTGAAAAAGGATATATCCTCAGACAGAAAGTGGCAAGAAGCATTCTGAGAAACTGCATTGCTATGTGTGAGTGCAACGGACAGAGTTACACTTTTCTCTTCAGCTATCAGTTTGCTAAGACAGTTTGCTTGGAATCTGCAATGCAATTATTCTGAGCGCAATGAAGCTTATGGTGACAAAGCAAGTTTCCGCAGAGGAAAAGTGGAAAGAACCTTTCTTAGAAACTTCTCTGTGATATGTGAATTCATCTCACAGAGTTACAGTTATGTTTCATGGAGTAGGCCACTAACACTCTCTTTCAGGTTACTGAGAAGTTCTTCTTTGGATGGGATTAAGGCCTTCGCTGATAAAGGAGATATCATCAGTTAAAAACGGGAAAGAAGCTTTCTGAGAAACTTCTTTGTGATCTGTGAATTCTTCTCAGAGAGTTACATGTTTGTCCTCAGAAATCAGTTTGCTAACAATCTTTTCTTAGAATCTGCAAGGTGATATTTGGGAGCCAATTGGGGACCATGGTTAAAAAAGGAAATATCATCACATAAAAACCAGAGGGAATCTTTCTGAGAGATTGCTTTCTGAGATGTGAATTCATCACACAGAATTCAACACATTGCTTCTTGGAAGAGTTTGCTAAGGCCGTTGTCTTGGATTCTGCGAAGTGATATTTGGGAGCTCATTGAGGGCTATGTTCAAAAAGGACATATCCTGAGATAGAAAGTGGCAAGAAGCATTCTGAGAAACTGCACTGCTATGTGTGAGTGCAACTGACAGAGTTACACTTTTGTCTTCAACTATCAGTTTGCTAAGACAGTTTGCTTGGAATCTGCAATGGGATTCTTCTTAGCGCAATGAAGCTTACGGTGACGAAGCAAGTGTCCTCAGAGGAAAACTGGAAAGAAGCTATCTGAGAAACTTCTCTGTGATGTGTGAATTCATCTCACAGAGTTACACTTATGTTTCATGGAGCAGGCCACTAACACTCTCTTTGAGGATACTGAGAAGTTCTACTTTGGATGGAATTGAGGCCTACGCTGATAAAGGAGATATCATCAATTAAAAACAGGAAAGAAGCTTTCTGAGAAACTTCTTTGTGATCTGTGAATTCGTCTCACAGAGTTACACCTTTGTCCTCAGGCAGCAGTTCTGAGAAACTGCATTGCTATGTGTGAGTGCAACTGACAGAGTTACACTTTTCTCTTCAGCTATCAGTTGGCTAAGACAGTTTGATTGGAATCTGCAATGGGATTCTTCCTAGCGCAATGAAGCTTATGGTGACAAAGCAAGTGTCCGCCGAGGAAAACTGGAAAGAAGCTTTCTTAGAAACTTAACTGTGATGTGTGAATTCATCTCACAGAGTTACACTTATGTTTCATGGAGCAGAACACTAACACTGTCTTTGAGGAATCTGAGAAGTTCTACTTTGGATGGCATTGAGGCCTACGCTGATAAAGGAGATATCCTCAGTTAAAAACGGGAAAGAAGCTTTATGAGAAACTTCTTTGTGATCTGTGAATTCATCTCACAGAGTTACATCTTTGTCCTCAGGAAGCAGTTTGCTAATACTCTTTTCGGAGAATCAGCAAGGTGATATTTGGGAGCCATTTGGGTTCTAATGTGAAAAAGGAAATATCATCAGATAATAACTAGAGGGAAGCCTTCTGAGAGATTGCTTTCTGAGATGTGACTTCATCACACAGAGTTCCACACATTACTTCTTGGCAGAGTTAGCTAAGGCGGTTGTCCTGGATTCTGCGAAGTGATATTTGGGAGCTCATTGAGGGCTATGGTCAAAAAGGACATATCCTCAGACATAAAGTGGCAAGAAGCATTCTGAGAAACTGCATTCCTATGTGTGAGTGCAACTGCCAAGTTACAATTTTCTCTTCAGCTATCAGTTTGCTAAGACAGTTTGCTTGGAATCTGCAATGGGAATCTTCCTAGCACAATGAAGCTTACAGTGACAAATCAAATGTTCGCAGAGGAAAACAGGAAAGAAGCTTTCTTAGAAACTTCCGTGTGTTGTGTGAATTCATCTCACAGAGTTACACTCATGTTTCATAGAGCAGGCCACTAACACTGTCTTTGAGGAAACTGAGAAGCTCTACTTTGGATGGCATTGAGGCCTACGCTGATAAAGGAGACATCATCAGCTAAAAACGGGAAAGAAGCTTCCTGAGAAACTTCTTTGTGATCTGTCAATTCGTCTCACAGTGTTACATATTTTTCCTCAGGAAGCAGTTTGCTAACACTCTTTTCGTAGAATCTGCGAGATGATATTTGGGAGCCAATTGGGGCTCGTGGTGAAAAAGGAAATATCATCACATAATAACTACAGGGAAGCTTTCTGACAGATTGCTTTCTGAGATGTGACTTCATCAGACAGAGTTCCACACATTGCTTCTTGGCAGAGTTTGCTAAGGCTGTTGTCTTGGTTTCTGTGAAGTGATATTTGGAGCCCCATGAGGGCTATGGTGAAAAAGGATATATCCTCAGACAAAAAGTGGCAAGAAGCATTTTGAGAAACTGCATTGCTATGTGTGAGTGCAACTCACAGAGTTAAATTTTCTCTTCATCTATCAGTTTGCTAAGACAGTTTGCTTGGAATCTGAAATGGGATTCTGCCTAGCGCAATGAAGCTTACGGTGACAAAGCAAGTGTCCGCAGAGGAAAACTGGAAAGAAGCTTTCTTAGAAACTTCTCTGTGATGTGTTAATTCATCTCACAGAGTTACACTTATGTTTCATGGAGCAGGCCACTAACACTGTCTTTGAGGAAACTGAGAAGTTCTACTTTGGATGCCACTGAAGCCTATCCTGATAAAGGAGATATCATCAGTCAAAAACGGGAAAGAAGATTTCTGAGAAATTACTTTGTGATTTGTGAATTCGTCTCACAGAGTTACATCTTTGTCCTCAGGAAGCAGTTTGCTAACACTCTTTTCGTAGAATCTGCAAGGTGATATTTGGGAGCCAATTGGGCCCCATGGTGAAAAAGGAACTATCATCACATAATAACTAGAAGAAGCTTTCTGAGAGATTGCTTTCTGAGATGTGACTTCAACACACAGAGTTCCACACATTGCTTCTTTTCAGAGTTTGCTAAGGCTGTTGTCTTGGATTCTGCGAAGTGATATTTGGGAGGTCATTGAGGGCTATGGTGAAAAAGGATATATCATCAGACAGAAAGTGGCAAGAAGCATTCTGAGAAACTGCATTGCTATGTGTGCATGCAACTCACAGAGTTACACTTTTCTCTTCAGCTATCAGTTTCCTAAGACAGTTTGCTTGGAATCTGGAATGGGATTCTTACTAGCGCAATGAAGCTTACGGTGACAAAGCAAGTGTCCGCAGAGGAAAAGTGGAAAGAAGCTTTCATTGAAACTTCTCTGTGAGGTATGAATTCATCACACAGTGTTACACTTATGATTCATGAAGCAGGCCACTAACACTGTCTTTGAGGAAACTGAGAAGTTATCCTTTGGATGGCTTTGAGGCCTACGCTAATAAAGGAGATATCATCAGTCAACAACGGGAAAGAAGCTTTCTAAGAAACTTCTTTGTGATCTGTGAATTCGTCTCACAGAGTTACATCTTTGTCCTCAGGAAGCAGTTTGCTAACACTCTTTTCGTAGAATCTGCAAGGTGATATTTGCGAGCCAATTGGGTCCCATGGTGAAAAAGGAACTATCATCACATAATATCTAGAAGAAGCTTTCTGAGAGATTGCTTTCTGAGATGTGACTTCAACACACAGAGTTCCACACATTGCTTCTTTTCAGAGTTTGCTAAGGCAGTTGTCTTGCATTCTGCGAAGTTATATTTGGGAGGTCATTGAGGGCTATGGTGAAAAAGGATATATCATC
>NW_022323553.1:0-179 GCF_002776525.5 Piliocolobus tephrosceles
AGATTTCCTTTGTCACCATAAGCTTCATTGCGCTGAGAAATATCCCAGTGCAGATTTCAAGAAAACTGTGTTAGCAAAATGATAACTGAAGAGAAACGTATAACTCTGTGAGTTGCAATCACACATCGCAATGCAGTTTCTCAGAAGGCTTTTTTCCAGTTTCTTTCTGAGGATATATC
>NW_022323553.1:279-4564 GCF_002776525.5 Piliocolobus tephrosceles
ATGACTGAAGAGAAACGTGTAACTCTGTGAGTTGCATTCACACATCGGAATGCAGTTCTCAGAAGGCTATTTTCCAGTTTCTTTCTGAGGATATATCCTTTCTCACCATAGCCCTCAATGAGCTCCCAATTATCACATTGCAGAATCCACGGCAACAGTGTTAGCAAACTGTTCCAAGAAGGGAAGGGTGGAATTCTCTGTGATGAAGTCACACATCAGAAAGCAATCTCTCAGAAAGCTATTCTCTACTTGTTATGGGAGGATACTTCCTTTTTCACAGTGGCCCTATTGGCTCCCAAATATCACTTTACAGATTCCACGAAAAGATTGTTAGGTAACTGCTTCCTGAGGAATAAGTTGTGACTCTGTGAGATGAATTCACAGATAACAAAGAAATTTCTCAGAAAGCTTCTCTCTCGTATTTAACTGATGATATTTCCTTTACCAACGCAGGCCTCCAATCGATCCAAAGAAACCGGTCTTAGTTTATTCAAAGACAGTGTTAATGGCCTGCTCCATGAAATATAAGTGTAACTATGTGAGATGAATTCACACATCAGCAAGAAGTTTCTAAGGAAGCTTCTTTCTACTTTTCATCTGAGGAGATTTCCTTTGTCACCATAAGTTTCATTGCGCTGAGAAATATCCCACTGCAGATTTCCAGAAAACTGTGTTAGCAAACTGACGACTGAAGAGATATGTGTAATTCTGTGAGTTGCATTCATACATCGCAATGCAGTTTCTCAGAAGGCTTCTTTCCACTTTCTGTCTGATGATATTTACTTTCACATCATAGCCCTCAATGAGTTCCCAAATATCACTTTGCAGAATCCACCGCAACAGTGTTAGCAAACTGTTCCAAGAAGGGTAGCATGGAACTCTATGTGATGAAGTCACACATCAGAAAGCAATCTCTCAGAAACCTATTCTCTAGTTGTTATGTGAGGATACTTCCTTTCTCACAGTGGGCCCAATTTGTCTCCCAAATATCACTTTAGAGATTCCACGGAAAGTGTGTTAGCAAACTGCTTCCTGAGGAATAAGTTGTAACACTGGGAGGTGAACGCACAGATCACAAAGAAATTTCTCAGAAAGCTTCTCTCTTGTTTTTCACTGATGATATTTCATTTGCCAGTGCAGGCTTCTATGCGATCCAAAGTAACCATTCTTAATTTCTTCAAAGACAGTGTTAATGGCCTGCTCCATGAAATATAAGTGTAACTCTATGAGATGAATTCACACATCAACAAGAAGTTTCTAAAAAAATATTCTTTCTAGCTTTCATCTGAGGAGATGTCCTTCGTCACCATAAGCTTCATTTCGCTGAGAAGTATCCAATTGCAGATTTTCAGAAAACTGTCTTAGCAAACTGATGACTGAAGAGAAACGTGTAACCCTGTGAGTTGCATTCACACATCGCAATGCAGTTTCACAGAAGGCTTCTTTCCTGTTTCTGTCTGAGGATATCTCCTTTCTCACTATAGCCCTCAATGAGCTCCCAAATATCACATAGGCGAATCCACGGCAAGAGTGTTAGCAAACTGTTCCAAGAAGAGAAGCGTGGAAATCTGTGTGTTGAAGTCACACATCAGAAAGAAATCTCTCTGAAAGCTATTCTGTAGTTGTGATGGTAGGATACTTCCTTTTTCACAGTGGGCCCTAATTGGCTCCCAAATATTACTTTACAGATTCCACGAAAAGAGTGTTAGCAAACTGCTTCCAGAGGAAAAAGTTGAAAGTCTCTGAGATGAATTCACAGATGACAAAGAAATTACTCAGAAAGATTCTCTCTCATTTTTAACTGATGATAATTCCTTTACCAGCGCAGGCCTCCATGTGATCCAAAGTAACCTTGCTTAGTTTCGTGAAAGACAGTGTTAATGGCCTGCTCCATGAAATATAAGTGTAATTCTGTGAGAAAAATTCACACATCAACAAGAAGTTTCTAAGGAAGTTTCTTTCTAGTTTTCATCTGAGATTTCCTTTGTCACCACAAGCTTCATTGCGATGAGCAATATCCCATTGCAGATATCCAGAAAACTGTGTTAGCAAACTGATGACTGAAGAGAAACGTGAAACTCTGTGATTGGCATTCACACATCGCAAAGAAGTTTCTCAGAAGGCTTCTTTCCACTTTCTGTATGAGAATATATCCTTTCTCACCATAGCCCTCAATGAGATCCCAAATATCACATTGCAGATGGCAGAATCCACGGCAACAGTGTTAGCCAACTATTCCAAGAAGGGAAGTGTGGAACTCTGTGTGATGAAGTCACACATCAGAGAGCAATCACTCAGAAAGCTATTCTCTAGTTGTTATGTGAGGATACATCCTTTTTCACAGTGGGCCTGAATTGGCTCCCAAATATCACTTTACAGATTCCACGAAAAGAGTGTTATCAAACTGCTTCCTGAGGAATAAGTTGTAACTCTGTGAGATGAATTCACAGATCACAAAGAAATTTCTCAGAAAGCTTCTCTCTCGTTTTTCACTAATGATATCTCCTTTATCAGTGCAGGCCTCCAAGCGATCCAAAGTAACCTTTGTTAGTTTCTTCAAAGACAGTGTTAATGGCCTGCTCCATGAAATATATGTGTAACTCTGGGAGAAGAATTCCCACATCAACAAGAAAGTTCTAAGGAAGCTTCTTTCTAGTTTTCATCTGAGGAGATTTCCTTTGTCACCATAATCTTCATTGCACTGAGAAATATCCCATTGCAGATTTCCAGAAAACTGTGTTAGCAAACTGATGACTGAAGAGAAACGTGTAACTCTGTGACTAGCATTCACAAATCACAATGAAGTTTCTCAGAAGGCTTCTTTCCAGTTTCTGTCTGAGGATATATCCTTTCTCACCATAGCCCTTAATGAGCTCCCAAATATCACATTGCACAATCCAGGGCAACAGTGTTAGCAAACTCTTCCAAGAACGGAAGCGTAGAACTCTGTGTGATGAAGTCACACATCAGAAAATAATCTCTCACAAAACGATTCTCTAGTCGTTATATGAGGATATATCCTTTTTCACATTGGGCCCGAATTGGCTCCCAAATATCACTTTACATATTCCATGAAAAGAGTGTTATCAAACTGTTTCCTGAGGAGTAAGTTGTAACTCTGTGAGCTGAATTCACAGATCACAAAGAACTTTCTCAGAAAGCTTCTCTCTCGTTTTTCACTGATTATATTTCCTATGCCAGCGCAGGCCTCCATGCAATCCAAAGTAATCTTTCTTAGTTTCTTCACAGAGAGTGTCAATGGCCAGCTCCATGAAATATAAGTGTAACTCTGTGGCATTAATTCACACATCAACTAGAAGTTTCTAAGGAACCTTCTTTCTAGTTTTCCTCTGAGGAGATTTGCTTGGTCACTGTAAGCTTCATTGCGCTGAGAAATATCACAGTGCAGATTTCCAGAAAACTGTGTTAGCAAACTGATCCCTTAAGAGAAACGTGTAACTCTGTCACTTGCATTCACACATCGCAATGCAGTTTCTCAGAAAGCTTCTTTCCAGTTTCTGTCTGAGGATATATCCTTTCTCACCATAGCTCTCAATGAGCTCCCATATATCAGATTGCAGAATCCACGGCAACAGTCTTAGCAAACTGTTCCAAGAAGGGAAGCGTGGAACTCTGTGTGATGAAGTCACACATCAGAAAGCAATCCCTCAGAACGCTATTCCCTAGTTTTTATGTGAGGATACTTTCTTTTTCACAGTGGGCCTGAATTGGCTCCCAAATATCACTTTACAGATTCCAAGAAAAGAGTGTTAGGAAACTGCTTCCTGAAAATTAAGTTGTAAGTCTGTGAGATGAATTCACAGATCAGAAAGAAATTTCTCAGAAAGCTACTCTCTCGTTTTTCACTGATGATATTTCCTTTACCAGTGCAGGCCTCGATGCGATCCCATGTAACCTTTCTTAGTTTCTTCAAAGACAGTGTTAAGGGTCTGCTCCATGAAATATAAGTGTAACTCTGTGAGATGAATTCACACATCAGAAAGTAGCTTCTAAGGAATCTTCTTTCTAGTTTTCATACGAGGAGATTTCCTTTGTCACCATAAGCTTCAATGCGCTGAGAAATATCCCATTACAGATTTCCAAAAAACTGTGTTAGCAAACTGATAGCTGAAGAGAAAAGTGTAACTCTGTGAGTTGCACTCACACATAGCAATGCAGTTTCTCAGAATGCTTCATGCCACTTTCTGTCTGAGGATATATCCTTTTTCACCATAGACCTCAATGAGCTCCCAAATATTACTTTGCAGAATGTAAGAAAACAGTC
>NW_022323553.1:4664-5035 GCF_002776525.5 Piliocolobus tephrosceles
GAGGATATATCCTTTTTCACCATAGCCCTCAATGAGCTCCAAAATATTACTTTGCAGAATGTAAGAAAACAGTCTTAGCAAACTCTGCCAAGAAGCAGTGTGTGGAACTCTGTGTTATGAAGTCACATATCAGAAAGGAATCTCTCAGAAACCTTCCCTCTAGTTATTATGTGATGATACTTCCTTTTTCACAATTGGCCCCAATTGGCTCCCAAATATCACCTTGCAGATTCTACGAAAAGAGTGTTAGCAAACTGCTTCCTGAGGACAAAGATGTAACTCTGTGAGACAAATTCACAGATCACAAAGAAGTTTCTTAGAAACCTTCTTTCCCGTTGTTGACTGATGATATCTCCTTTATTAGCGTAGGC
>NW_022323554.1:0-1907 GCF_002776525.5 Piliocolobus tephrosceles
GAGTAGCTGGGATTACAGTCACATGCCACCTCTCCCAGCTAATTTTTGTATTTTTAGTAGAGATGGGGTTTCACCATGTTGGTCAGGCTGGTCTTAAACTCCTGACATTGTGATCCACCTGCCTCGCCCTCCCAAAGTGCTGGGATTACAGGTGTGAGCCACCACGCCCAGCAACTTGCATTATATTTCTATTGGACAGAACTAGAGCTACTCTAGAGTAAAATACATGGGGCAAAGTTAGAATCAACTTTTTAAAAATATGCAGAGTTATAAAAGCCTGCTGAACAGAAAAATAGAGAACTAGGAATGAAATCCTGTGTCCTTATAGAATCTAGCTTGAGCAGCAATCCTGCTAAATCAGATTAGTGAAAAAATCTACCACCCTTGGTATCTGACCACTTTAATATCTTATCGTCATGGCCTGCCTCCAGCAGTCCTATCAAGTCAGTTTAATCAGGAACTCCTTATCCTTGACGTTTCCTCTAGTAATTTTCCATCCACTGACCCCACCCTTGGTTATAAATTCCTGCTTATCCTTGTTGGAGATGGAGTTGTCCAATCTCTCCACTGCAAGACCCTGTGGTGGTGACCCTATCACCATAGCTCTCTTGAATACAGTCTGCCTTACCATCTTTAACAAGTGTTTGGAGAATGTTCTCATTTAGCAGGCGGCAAGAGCTGTGTCTTTTCTGCTCCATACTTCTAGTGCCTAGCATAGCACATAGCAAAGAACAGGTGCTCAATTAGCACTTGTTGACTGAACAGTCAGGGCTCACTATGCACCTCTTCCCTCCCATTCTTTCCTCTAGTTGACATGCCAGTATTGCAGCACTGCATTAGATGTCTAGATACGCTCCTTATTTAACATATGGCATATCTAGCAAAAAGAAAAATGAAAATGCTTAAAAGGAATTCTGCATACATATTTTCTCAGTGTGGGTCTCAAAACTTGGAGAGTTCAGATATTCAGAATGCTATCTATACAAAGATCAGAAAAGAGTTGTTTTCAATTGCAGGCTTTATATATTTCCTTGAGAAGATCTGTGCTTAACCCATAGGATCAAAACAGTATATACTGTACTTGTCATGACTAGAGGCAGTTTGAGAGGTCAAAGAGACCTGAGGTTAAAACCCTGCCTCCTCTACCTGATAGCATAATCTCCGGCAAACTACTTAGTCTCACTAAGTCTCACGGTGCTCAAGGGTAAATTGGCAATAAATCTAACTATCCCCTGAGGTCACTGTGGAGATCAAGAAGCATGCAAAACACACAGCACAGCACTCACATGGTAAGATCACAGTATACCTTAGCAATTTTTAGCAATTTTTACTATGAATAATAGTAATAAACAAAATGTGTCAGCTAGCGTATTTTATTATAAGCATCAGAAATAGAGTCCGATTAACTTAATCAAACAAGGGGGGAAGGAAGGTTAGTTATAAATGCCGTAAAGCAGCAGAGAACAGAAAGGAAGACTGAATCAGGAAAAATAGGAAGCAAGGATGCTCTGGGAAACTACATTTCATAAATTTAAAAATTTACTCAAAGTGCCATGATCAGAATGATTTACCTGGGATGATTGTTCTGCCCTGTGCTGCTAGGTTAGATGTTCAAGTCACAAATTCATGGAAGAGAGTTTTATCTGCCTAGTATGGGTAATTTTATGCCAACCCTTTGGCATGGTGGCAAAGGTGGCAGGGGTGGCTTGCAGGTCTGTACCACCTTGATTGACAGTTTCTTCAAGAATATATTCACATGGTATGGGTTATCCCTCTCAGTAAAATTGGAGTGCTGCTTTCAAAACGAGGAGTAAGGAATGCTTTATAGGTAAAAACAGCAGATATTCTCTACACATCATGTTATCATAAGCTATAGATTACACAGTCTCTGCAGTGTTTGTACAGGA
>NW_022323555.1:0-371 GCF_002776525.5 Piliocolobus tephrosceles
GCCTACGCTAATAAAGGAGATATCATCAGTCAACAACGGGAAAGAAGGTTTCTAAGAAACTTCTTTGTGATCTGTGAATTTGTCTCACAGAGTTACATCTTTGTCCTCAGGAAGCAGTTTGCTAACACTCTTTTCGTAGAATCTGCAAGGTGATATTTGGGAGCCAATTGGGGCCAATTGTGAAAAAGGAAGTATCATCACATAATAACTAGAGGGAAGGTTTCTGAGAGATTCCTTTCTGATATGTGACTTCATAACACAGAGTTCCACACACTGCTTCTTGGCAGAGTTTGCTAAGACTGTTTTCTTACATTCTGCAAAGTAATATTTTGGAGCTCATTGAGGGCTATGGTGAAAAAGGATATATCCTC
>NW_022323555.1:471-4756 GCF_002776525.5 Piliocolobus tephrosceles
GACTGTTTTCTTACATTCTGCAAAGTAATATTTGGGAGCTCATTGAGGTCTATGGTGAAAAAGGATATATCCTCAGACAGAAAGTGGCATGAAGCATTCTGAGAAACTGCATTGCTATGTGTGAGTGCAACTCACAGAGTTACACTTTTCTCTTCAGCTATCAGTTTGCTAACACAGTTTTTTGGAAATCTGTAATGGGATATTTCTCAGCGCATTGAAGCTTATGGTGACAAAGGAAATCTCCTCGTATGAAAACTAGAAAGAAGATTCCTTAGAAGCTACTTTCTGATGTGTGAATTCATCTCACAGAGTTACACTTATATTTCATGGAGCAGACCCTTAACACTGTCTTTGAAGAAACTAAGAAAGGTTACATGGGATCGCATCGAGGCCTGCACTGGTAAAGGAAATATCATCAGTGAAAAACGAGAGAGTAGCTTTCTGAGAAATTTCTTTCTGATCTGTGAATTCATCTCACAGACTTACAACTTAATTTTCAGGAAGCAGTTTCCTAACACTCTTTTCTTGGAATCTGTAAAGTGATATTTGGGAGCCAATTCAGGCCCACTGTGAAAAAGAAAGTATCCTCACATAAAAACTAGGGAATAGCGTTCTGAGGGATTGCTTTCTGATGTGTGACTTCATCACACAGAGTTCCACGCTTCCCTTCTTGGAACAGTTTGCTAAGACTGTTGCCGTGGATTCTGCAATCTGATATATGGGAGCTCATTGAGAGCTATGGTGAGAAAGGATATATCCTCAGACAGAAACTGGAAAGAAGCTTTCTGAGAAACTGCATTGCGATGTGTGAATGCAAGTGACAGAGTTACACGTTTCTCTTAAGGGATCAGTTTGCTAACACAGTTTTCTGGAAATCTGCACTGTGATATTTCTCAGCGCAATGAAGCTTACAGTGACCAAGCAAATCTCCTCAGAGGAAAACTAGAAAGAAGGTTCCTTAGAAACTTCTAGTTGATGTGTGAATTAATGCCACAGAGTTACACTTATATTTCATGGAGCTGGCCATTGACACTCTCTGTGAAGAAACTAAGAAAGATTACTTTGGATTGCATGGAGGCCTGCGCTGGCATAGGAAATATAATCAGTGAAAAACGAGAGAGAAGCTTTCTGAGAAAGTTCTTTGTGATCTGTGAATTCAGCTCACAGAGTTACAACTTACTCCTCAGGAAACAGTTTGATAACACTCTTTTCATGGAATATGTAAAGTGATATTTGGGAGCCAATTCGGGCCCAATGTGAAAAAGGATATATCCTCATATAACGACTAGAGAATCGTTTTGTGAGAGATTATTTTCTGATGTGTGACTTCATCACACAGAGTTCTACGCTTCCGTTCTTGGAAGAGTTTGCTAACACTGTTGCCCTGGATTGTGCAATGTGATATTTGGGAGCTCATTAAGGGCTATGGTGAGAAAGGATATATCCTCAGACAGAAACTGGAAAGAAGCCTTCTGAGAAACTTCATTGTGATTTGTGAATGCTAGTCACAGAGTTACACGTTTCTCTTCAGTCATCAGTTTGCTAACACAGTTTTCTGGAAATCTGCAATGGGATATTTCTCAGTGCAATGAAGATTATGGTGACAAAGGAAATCTCCTCAGATGAAAACTAGAAAGAAGCTTCCTTAGAACTTTCTTGTTGATGTGGGAATTCTTCTCCCAGAGTTACACATATATTTCATGGAGCAGGCCATTAACACTGTCTTTGAAGAAACTAACAAAGGTTACTTTGGATCGCTTGGAGGCCTGCACTGATAAAGGAGATATCATTAGTGAAAAACGAGAGAGAAGCTTTCTGAGAAATTTCTTTGTGATCTGTGAATTCATCTCACAGAGTTACAACTTATTCCTCAGGAAGCAGTTTGATAACACTCTTTTCGTGGAATCTGTAAAGTGATATTTGGGAGCCAATTCAGGCCCACTGTGAAAAAGGATGTATCCTCACATAACAACTAGAGAATAGCTTTCTGAGTGATTGCTCTCTGATGTGTGACTTCATCACACAGAGTTCCACACTTCCCTTCTTGGAATAGTTGGCTAACACTGTTGCCGTGGATTCTGCCATCTGCAATGTGATATTTGGGATCTCATTGAGGGCTATGGTGAGAAAGGATATATTCTCATACAGAAAGTGGAAAGAAGCCTTCTGAGAAACTTCTTTGCGATGTGTGAATGCCAATCACAGAGTTTCACGTTTCTCTTCAGTCATCAGTTTGCTAACACAGTTTTCTGGATATCTGCAATGGGATATTGCTCATCGCAATGAAGCTTGTGGTGACAAAGGAAATCTCAGATGAAAACTAGAAAGAAACTTCCTTAGAAACTTCTTGTTGATGTGTGAATTTTTCTCACAGAATTACACTTATATTTCATGGAGCAGGCCATTAACACTGTCTTTCACGAAACTAAGCAAGGTTACTTTGGATCACATGGAGGCCTGCGCTGGTAAAGGAATTATCATCAGTTAAAAATGAGAGAGAATCTTTCTGAGTAATTTCTTTGTCATCTGTGAATTCATCTCAGAGACTTTCAACTTTTTCCTCTGGAAGCAGTTTGCTAACACTCTTTTCGTGGAATCTGTAAAGTAATATTTGGGAGCCAATTAGGGCCCACTGTGAAAAAGGAAGTATCCTACCATCACAACTACAGAATAGCTTTCAGAGAGATTTCTTTCTGATGTGTGACTTCAACACACAGATTTCCACGCTTCTCTTCTTGGAACAGTTTGCTAACACTCTTGCCGTGGATTCGCCTATGTGATATTTGGGAGCTCATTGAGGGCTATAGTGAGAAAGGAGATATCCTCAGACAGAAACAGGAAAGAAGCCTTCTGTGAAACTGCATTGCGATGTGTGAATGCAACTCACAGGGTTACACGTTTCTCTTCAGTCATCAGTTTGCTAAGACAGTTTTCTGAAAATCTGCAATTGGATACTTCTCAGCGAAATGAAGCTTATGGTGACGAAGGACATCTCCTCAGATGAAAGCTAGAAAGAATATTTTTTTAGAAACTTCTTGTTGATGTGTGAATTCATCTCATAGAGTTACACTTATATTTCATGGAGCAGGCCATTAACACTGTCTTTGAAGAAATTAAGAATGGTTACTTTGGATCGCATAGAAGCCTGCACTGGCAAATGAAATATCATCAGTGAAAAACAAGAGAGAAGCTTTCTGAGAAATTTCTTTGTGATCTGTGCGTTCACCTCCCAGTGTTACAACTTATTCCTCAGGAAGCAGTTTGCTAACACACTTTCCGTGGAATCTCTAAAGTGATATTTGGGAGACAAATTGGGCCCACTGTGAGAAAGGAAGTATCCTCACATAACAACTAGAGAATAGGTTTCTGAGAGATTGCTTTCTGATGTGTGACTTCATCACATAGAGTTCCATGCTACCCTTCTTGGAACAGTTTGCTAACACTGTTGCGGTGGATTCTGCAAAGTGATATTTGGGAACTCATTGAGGGCTATGATGTGAAAGTAAATATCATCAGACAGAAAGTGGAAAGAAGCCTTCTGAGAAACTGCATTGCGATGTATGAATGCAACTCACAGAATTACACATATCTCTTCAGTCGTCAGTTTGCTAACACAGTTTTCTGGAAATCTGCAGTGGGATATTTCTCAGCGCAATGAAACTTATGGTGACAAAGGAAATCTCCTCAGATGAAAAGTAGAAAGAAGCTTCCTTAGAAACTTCTTGCTGATGTGTGAATTCATCTCACATAGTTACACTTATATTTCATGGAGCAGGCCATTAACACTGTCTTTGAATAAACTAAGACCGGTTTCTTTGGATCGATTGGAGGCCTGCGTTGGTAAAGGAAATATCATCAGTTAAATACGAGAGAGAAGCTTTCTGAGAAATTTCTTTGTTATCTGTGAATTCATCTCACAGAGTCACAACTTATTCCTCAGGAAGCAGTTACCTAACAATCTTTTCGTGGAATCTGTAAAGTGATATTTGGGAGCCAATAGGGCCACTGTGAAAAAGGAAGTATCCTCCCATAACAAGTAGAGAATAGCTTTCTGAGAGATTGCTTTCTGATGTGTGACTTCATCACAGAGAATTCCACCCTTCCCTTCTTGGAACAGTTTGCTAACACTGTTGCCGTGGATTCTGCAATGTGATAATTGGGAGCTCATTGAGGGCTATGGTGAGAAAGGATATATCCTCAGAAAGAAACTGGAAAATAGCCTTCTGAGAACTGCATTCCGATGTGTGAATGCAACTCACAGAGTTACACGTTTCTCTTCAGTCAT
>NW_022323555.1:4856-5035 GCF_002776525.5 Piliocolobus tephrosceles
GATATATCCTCAGAAAGAAACTGGAAAAAAGCCTTCTGAGAAACTGCATTGCGATGTGTGATTGCAACTCACAGAGTTATACGTTTCTCTTCAGTTATCATTTTGCTAACACAGTTTTCTTGAAATCTGCACTGGGATATTTCTCAGCGCAATGAAGCTTATGGTGACAAAGGAAATCT
>NW_022323556.1:0-2082 GCF_002776525.5 Piliocolobus tephrosceles
TAAGATTCATTGCCCTGAGAAATATCCCATTGCAGATTTACAGAAAACTGTGTTAGCAAACTGATCACTGAAGACAAACATCTAACTCTGTGAGTGGCATTCACACTTCGCAATGCACTTTCTCAGAAGGCTTCTTTCCAGTTTCTGTTTGAGGATATATCTTTTCTCACCATAGCCCTCAATGAGCTCCCAAGTATCATATTGCAGAGTCCACTGCAACAATGTTAGCAAACTGTTCCAACAAGCGAAGGGTGGAACTCTGTGTCATGAAGTCACACATCAGAAAGCAATCTCTCGGAAAGCTATTCTCTATTTGTTATGGGAGCATAGTTCCTTTTTCACTCTCAGCCCGAATTGGCTCCCAAATATCACTTTACATATTCCACGAATAGAGCGTTAGCAAACTGCTTCCTGAGGATTAAGTTGTAACTCTCTGAGATGAATTCACAGATCACAAAGAAATTTCTCAGAAAACTTCTCTCTCATTTTTAACTGATGATATTTACTTTATCAGCGCAGGCTTTCATGCATTCCAAAATGACCTTTCTTAGTTTCTACAAAGACAGTGTTAATGGCCTGCTCCACGAAATATAAGCGAAACTCTGTGAGATGAATTCAAACATGAACAAGAAGTTTCTAAGTAAGCTTCTTTCTGGTTTTCATCTGAGGAGATTTCCTTTGTCACCATAAGATTCATTGCGCTGAGAAATACCCATGGCAGATTTCCAGAAAACCGTGTTAGCAAACTGATGACTGAAGAGAAATGTGTAACTCTGTGAGTGGCATTCACAAATTGCAATGCAGTTTCTCAGAAGGCTTCCTTCCAGTTTCTGTCTGAGGATATATCCTTTCTCAACATAGCCCTCAATGAGCTCCCAAATATCACATTGCACAGTCCATGGCAACAGTGTTAGAAAACTGTTCCAAGAAGGGAAGGGTGGAATTCTGAGTGATGAAGTTGCATATCAGAAAGCAATCTCTCAGAAAGCTATTCTCTATTTGTTATGTGAGGATACATCCTTTTCACAAGGGCCCGTATTGGCTCCCAAATATCACTTTACAGATTCCAGGAAAAGAGTGTTCCAAACTGCTTCCTGCGGAATATGTTGTAAATCTGTGAGATGAATTCACAGATCACAAAGAAATTTCTGAGAAAGCTTCTCTCTCGTTTTTAACTGCTGATATTTCCTTTGTCAGCGCAGGCCTCCATGCGATCCAAAGTAACCTTTCTTAGTTTCTTCAAAGACAGTGTTAATGGCCTGCTCCATGAAATATAAGTGTAACTCTGTGAGATGAATTCACACATCAACAAGAAGTTTCTAAGGAAGCTTCTTTCTAGTTTTCATCAGAGGAGATTTCCTTTGTCACCATAAACTTCATTGCGTTGAGAAATATCCCATTGCAGATTTCCAGAAAACTGTGTTAGCAAACTGATGACTGAAGAGAAACGTGTACCAATGTGAGTTGCATTCACACATCGCAATGCAGTTTCTCAGAAGGCTTTTTTCCAGTTTCTGTCTGAGGATATTTTCTTTCTCACCTTAGCCCTCAATGAGCTCCCAAATATCATTGCAGAATCCACGGCAACAGTGTTAGCAAACTGTTAAAAAAAGGGAAGCATGAATTCTGTTTGATGAAGTCACACATCAGAAAGCAATCCCTCAGTAAGCTATTCTGTAGTTGACATTTGAGGATACTTCCTTTTTCACAGTGGGCGCGATTTTGCTCCCAAATATCACTTTATAGATTCCACGAAAACAGTGTTAGCAAACTGCTTCCTGAGGAATAAGTTGTAACTCTGTGAGATGAATTCACAGATCACAAAGAAATTTCTCAGAAAGCTTCTCTCTCGTTTTTCACTGATGACAATTCCTTTATTTTGTGCAGGCCTCCATGTGATCAAAGAAACCTTTCTTAATTTCTTCAAAGATATTGTTAATGGCCTGCTCCATGAAATATGAGTGTAACACTGTGTGACGAATTCACAAACAACTAAAACTTTCTAAGGAAGCTTCTTTCTAGTTTTCATCTGAGGAGATTTCCTTTGTCACCATAAGCTTCATTGCGCTGAGAAATATCCCA
>NW_022323557.1:0-2082 GCF_002776525.5 Piliocolobus tephrosceles
TGGGATATTTCTCAGCGCAATGAAGCTTATGGTGACAAAGGAAATCTCCTCAGATGAAAACTAGAAAGAAGCTTCCTTAGAAAGTTTTAGTTGTTTGTGAATTCGTCACACAGTGTTACACTCATATTTCATGGAGCAGGCCATTAACAATATCTTTGAAGAAATTAAGAAAGGTTTCTTTGATCACATGGAGGCCTGCACAAAATAAAGGAATTGTCATCAGTGAAAAACGAGAGAGAAGCTTTCTGAGAAATTTCTTTGTGATCTGTGAATTCATCTCACAGAGTTACAACTTATTCCTCAGGAAGCAGTTTGCTAACACTGTTTTCGTGGAATCTATAAAGTGATATTTGGGAGCAAAATCGCGCCCACTGTGAAAAAGGAAGTATCCTCAAATGTCAACTACAGAATAGCTTACTGAGGGATTGCTTTCTGATGTGTGACTTCATCAAACAGAATTCATGCTTCCCTTTTTTTAACAGTTTGCTAACACTGTTGCCGTGGATTCTGCAATGATATTTGGGAGCTCATTGAGGGCTAAGGTGAGAAAGAAAATATCCTCAGACAGAAACTGGAAAAAAGCCTTCTGAGAAACTGCATTGCGATGTGTGAATGCAACTCACATTGGTACACGTTTCTCTTCAGTCATCAGTTTGCTAACACAGTTTTCTGGAAATCTGCAATGGGATATTTCTCAACGCAATGAAGTTTATGGTGACAAAGGAAATCTCCTCTGATGAAAACTAGAAAGAAGCTTCCTTAGAAACTTCTTGTTGATGTGTGAATTCATCTCACAGAGTTACACTTATATTTCATGGAGCAGGCCATTAACACTGTCTTTGAAGAAACTAAGAAAGGTTACTTTGGATCGCATGGAGGCCTGCGCTGACAAAGGAAATATCAGCAGTTAAAAACGAGAGAGAAGCTTTCTCAGAAATTTCTTTGTGATCTGTGAATTCATCTCACAGATTTACAACATATTCCGCAGGAAGCAGTTTGGAACACTCTTTTCCTGGAATCTGTAAAGTGATATTTGGGAGCCAATACGGGCCCTTGTGAAAAGGATGTATCCTCACATAACAAATAGAGAATAGCTTTCTGAGAGATTGCTTTCTGATATGCAACTTCATCACTCAGAATTCCACCCTTCCCTTCTTGGAACAGTTTTCTAACACTGTTGCCATGGACTGTGCAATGTGATATTTGGGAGCTCATTGAGGGCTATGTTGAGAAAGGATATATCCTCAGACAGAAACTGGAAGGAAGCCTTCTGAGAAACTGCATTGCAATTTGTGAATGCCACTCACAGAGTTACACATTTCTCTTCAGTCATCAGTTTGCTAACACGGTTTTCTGGAAATCTGCCATGGGTATTTCTCAGCGCAATGAATCTTATGGTGACAAAGGAAATCTCCTCAGATGAAAACCAGAAAGAAGCTTACTTAGAAACTTCTTGTTCATGTTTGAATTCATCTCACAGAGTTTCGCTTATATTTCGTGGAGCAGGCCATTAACACTGTCTTTGTAGAAACTAAGAAAGGTCATTTTGGAATGCATGAAAGCCTGCGCTGATAAAGTAAATATCATCAGTTAAAAATGAGAGAGAAGTTTTCTGAGAAATTTCTTTGTGATCTGTGAATTCATCTCAGAGAGTTACAACTTAATCCTCAGGAAGCAGTTTGCTAACGCTCTATTCGTGGAATATGTAAAGTGATATTTGGGAGCCAATTCGGGCTGAGAGTGAAAAAGGAACTATGCTCCCATAACAAATAGAGAATAGCTTTCCGAGAGATTGCTTTCTGATGTGTGACTTCATGACACAGAGTTCCACCCTTCGCTTGTTGGAACAGTTTGCTAACATTGTTGCAGTGGACTCTGCAATATGATACTTGGGAGCTCATTGAGGGCTATGGTGAGAAAAGATATATCCTCAAACAGAAACTGGAAAGAAGCCTTCTGAGAAAGTGCATTGCGAAGTGTGAATGCCACTCACAGAGTTAGATGTTTGTCTTCAGTGATCAGTTTGCTAACACAGTTTTCTGTAAATCTGCAATGGGATATTTCTCAGGGCAATGAATCTTA
>NW_022323558.1:0-1839 GCF_002776525.5 Piliocolobus tephrosceles
AACTAAAAAAAAATTTGCACTGCAAGGGAAACAATTAATAGATGGAACAGAAAAAAACACAGACTGGGAGAAAATATTTACAAATCATAAGTCAGATAAGAAGCTCATATCTACACTACAAAAGAAACTCAAACTACCCAATAATAGGAAAACAATTCTGTTTAAAAGGGGGTGGCAAAAGACCCGAATAGATGCTTTTCAAAACAAGTATACAAATGGTTAACAGATATATTTGAAAAATGCTGTACATAACTAATCATCAGGAAATTCAAATTAAATCCATAATGAGATATCACCTCACACCTGTTAAAATGCCTATCATCAAAAATATAAAAGATAGCAAGAAGTGATGAAGATGTAGAGAAAAAAGAACCCTTGTACACTATTTCTAGGAAAGTAAATTAGTACAGTCATTAAGGAAGACAGTATGGGGGTTACTCAAAAAACTACAAACAGAATTATCATATGATCCAGCAACTGCACTTTTAAGTATACCCAAAGAAACTGAAATCAGCATGTTGAAGAGATATTTGCACCCCATGTTTACTGCAGCACTATTCATAATAGGCAACATAAGGAAACAACCTAAATGTGCACCAATGGAAAAATAAATTTTTTAAATGTGGTATATATACACAACAGAATTCTACTCAACCTTTAAAAAGAACAACATTCTCTCATTTGCAATAACATGGATGAATCTAGAAGACACTATGCTAAGTAAAATAAGCCAGCTACAGAAAAATGAATACTGTATGGTCTCACAAGTGGAATCTAAAAAAGTCTATATCATAGAATAAAAGAGTAAAATGGTGGTTACCAGAGGCTGAGGATGGGGAGAAGAGGCAGGAAATGGGAAAATGATGGTTAAAGGGTACAGAGTTTCAGTTAGAGAGGAGGAATAACTTCTGGTGATCTATTGGAGAGCAAGGACACTATAATTAGTAATTATGTATTTTATATTTCAACATTACTAAGAGTGGACTTTAAACACTCTTGCTACAAAGAAATAATAAGTATATGAGGTGATGGATATGTTAATTATCCTGATTAGCTCATTCTACAATGTATACATGTATCAAAACATCACACTGTAAGGGATAAATATATACAGTTATTATTTGCCAATTACTTTTTTTTTAAAGAATGCCTGTACACTTGTAGACAGGATACAAAAAATTCATGAAGGAGAAACTAAAGACATCTCATCATGATAGTCTCTGGTTTTTAATTACAAATAAATATAACATGAGAATGAATGCAAGGTCTATATATCACCAATACATTTGGGGACTGTTTCGGCTTTTAAACCATCACCTAGGTAGAAGATTTAGAGTGCCTTCTGTCTTTGAAATGTCTTTCTTCAATATCTAGTGATTCAGCTTATACCAGGGAGGCAGCTGAAGACCTCTCTCTCATCAAAGCGCCAATGAAAAAATTCAACTAGGAAAGGGAAGCAGAGACTGGATGCACACTGATTTGCTTCTATTTAGTGGGATCGTTTGGTTCAATTAACAAATATCTACCAAGAGCTTACAAAGTACAACTTGGAGACATCCCCAACCTGACAGGCAAGGGAGAGAATGTTTCCAAGGGGAAGCTATGTGTGGTTCCTTCAGTTATTTACATTTCTCAAGGCAACCTTTCATCAAGCAATTGCTGCATGCTCAGTCTGGGCCTCTGAAAAGGATAAGGAAGAGTGAAGATGTGAAGATGTTCTCAAAGACACAACTTCTATTATAAACTGCATTCTCCTAGTAAGAATAGAATCCCACTTTATCTTAAGCTGTTAAAGAATGAATTTGGACTCTTATCTTATCCCTGATACAGGACTCAAGC
>NW_022323559.1:0-1839 GCF_002776525.5 Piliocolobus tephrosceles
GCTTGAGTCCTGTATCAGGGATAAGATAAGAGTCCAAATTCATTCTTTAACAGCTTAAGATAAAGTGGGATTCTATTCTTACTAGGAGAATGCAGTTTATAATAGAAGTTGTGTCTTTGAGAACATCTTCACATCTTCACTCTTCCTTATCCTTTTCAGAGGCCCAGACTGAGCATGCAGCAATTGCTTGATGAAAGGTTGCCTTGAGAAATGTAAATAACTGAAGGAACCACACATAGCTTCCCCTTGGAAACATTCTCTCCCTTGCCTGTCAGGTTGGGGATGTCTCCAAGTTGTACTTTGTAAGCTCTTGGTAGATATTTGTTAATTGAACCAAACGATCCCACTAAATAGAAGCAAATCAGTGTGCATCCAGTCTCTGCTTCCCTTTCCTAGTTGAATTTTTTCATTGGCGCTTTGATGAGAGAGAGGTCTTCAGCTGCCTCCCTGGTATAAGCTGAATCACTAGATATTGAAGAAAGACATTTCAAAGACAGAAGGCACTCTAAATCTTCTACCTAGGTGATGGTTTAAAAGCCGAAACAGTCCCCAAATGTATTGGTGATATATAGACCTTGCATTCATTCTCATGTTATATTTATTTGTAATTAAAAACCAGAGACTATCATGATGAGATGTCTTTAGTTTCTCCTTCATGAATTTTTTGTATCCTGTCTACAAGTGTACAGGCATTCTTTAAAAAAAAAGTAATTGGCAAATAATAACTGTATATATTTATCCCTTACAGTGTGATGTTTTGATACATGTATACATTGTAGAATGAGCTAATCAGGATAATTAACATATCCATCACCTCATATACTTATTATTTCTTTGTAGCAAGAGTGTTTAAAGTCCACTCTTAGTAATGTTGAAATATAAAATACATAATTACTAATTATAGTGTCCTTGCTCTCCAATAGATCACCAGAAGTTATTCCTCCTCTCTAACTGAAACTCTGTACCCTTTAACCATCATTTTCCCATTTCCTGCCTCTTCTCCCCATCCTCAGCCTCTGGTAACCACCATTTTACTCTTTTATTCTATGATATAGACTTTTTTAGATTCCACTTGTGAGACCATACAGTATTCATTTTTCTGTAGCTGGCTTATTTTACTTAGCATAGTGTCTTCTAGATTCATCCATGTTATTGCAAATGAGAGAATGTTGTTCTTTTTAAAGGTTGAGTAGAATTCTGTTGTGTATATATACCACATTTAAAAAATTTATTTTTCCATTGGTGCACATTTAGGTTGTTTCCTTATGTTGCCTATTATGAATAGTGCTGCAGTAAACATGGGGTGCAAATATCTCTTCAACATGCTGATTTCAGTTTCTTTGGGTATACTTAAAAGTGCAGTTGCTGGATCATATGATAATTCTGTTTGTAGTTTTTTGAGTAACCCCCATACTGTCTTCCTTAATGACTGTACTAATTTACTTTCCTAGAAATAGTGTACAAGGGTTCTTTTTTCTCTACATCTTCATCACTTCTTGCTATCTTTTATATTTTTGATGATAGGCATTTTAACAGGTGTGAGGTGATATCTCATTATGGATTTAATTTGAATTTCCTGATGATTAGTTATGTACAGCATTTTTCAAATATATCTGTTAACCATTTGTATACTTGTTTTGAAAAGCATCTATTCGGGTCTTTTGCCACCCCCTTTTAAACAGAATTGTTTTCCTATTATTGGGTAGTTTGAGTTTCTTTTGTAGTGTAGATATGAGCTTCTTATCTGACTTATGATTTGTAAATATTTTCTCCCAGTCTGTGTTTTTTTCTGTTCCATCTATTAATTGTTTCCCTTGCAGTGCAAATTTTTTTTTAGTT
>NW_022323560.1:0-1709 GCF_002776525.5 Piliocolobus tephrosceles
AGCCACAGGCGGCCAGCGGTCTCCATGCTGGACAACGGGGCTGTAGCGTGTTACTAAAACCTTCCTCATCTTGCTTATCTTTTTGAATATCTTTTCCACCCCAAATTCTAGTCAAAATGATTGCAGTTTTATCTGTAGTTAGAGGGTTAAGCTTTGAACGTGTACCAACACCTTTAAAAACAAAGCCCTTCTAGCACGGCTCTTTCCCCGGGTGGAGGCCGTCCTGGGAGGAAGCGCACAGTCCACGGGCCTCCACTTAAACCAAACCAAAGGCTGTGAAATGGAGGAGCTGGGTATCGAGAGATTAATGGAGTAAAGAGCTCTGTTGCCTCCAAATTAGTACCGATGTGTTATGTTAGTAAGTTCATTTTCCTGCTCAGAAAAAAAATTCTATTAGATTTTGTATTTGTTTTATATTACCTTTACAAAGTAAATAATGAAGTTTTTTTTAAATGCCAGAAAAATTAAGGCGATTGGTTTTAAATGCATTTACATTTGGAAGCAGTTTAAAACTGTGAGGTTTGGGGTTGTTTTTGTAGAACTTTGGCTTGCTTTTCCTCTTATTGTGGAATTTTTAGTTATTAATATTTCTTTTAACCTTGAACAGGTGAACAGCATTCACCCAGAATGCCGATTTCATCTGGAAATACAGGAGGAAGAAACAAAATGTGCAGCGCTTCTGAGGTCTCCAACAGAACAATACAAAGGTAAGGCAGAGAGCTTGGTGAGTAAGAACTCCAGTGACATTCTAACCCGGGAATATGCCTCACTCAGCTGTGGTTCAGGGTCACCACCTGCATCTTTAAAAAAAGAAAAAAGAAAAAGAAAAGACCACTTCCCACTGTTTGCTAAGGAACTATAGAGTGTTGGAGAGGTAGAGTCTTCACACACACCTTTAAAAAGAAAACCTTAATTCTTAACAATAATAGTTTCCATGGTTTGAGACGATAGCAACAGTTACTAAAACAATTTCATGGGCTTTGTTATGCTTTGCAAAAGCAGCTTCAGTTTTCCAGAGGATAAAAGCATTTATCTGAATTCTTGCATTTTAAATTCTTAGCTATAGGACAGATGAGTTTGATCTGGTTAAGGATGATGGATCCTTGGCAGAAAGTAAACAGGAAAACGGGACTTTGGTTGTGCTGAAGACGGGCCCGCGGTGCACGCTGTGAACGTGCAGATTGCCTTCTCCGGTTTGACAGAGGCGTGCTGGGCCATCATGCCCCAACCGGGCCTGCTAACAACCTGTTTATAGACTCTGCCCTGGGATAGCACCCGGCCTATAAATAGTAGCAAGGCCTTTGTCCGTCAGCTTTCTCTGCTCTTTGTCATGATTTTCTCCTCTTCAAGAAAGAAATTAAATCTGTGTTAAAACAGTCTGGTGTCCTGTAGAGGGCCTCAGACGGTGGGCTCTATTCAAGCATAGCCCTGCCTAGCAGAAATAGAATGCAAGCCACATGACAATGAGTAAAAGAAGCATGAGAGCTGAATTTTAATAGTATCATTTATTTACCTGAATAAA
Source organism: Piliocolobus tephrosceles (assembly GCF_002776525.5). NCBI lineage: Eukaryota > Metazoa > Chordata > Mammalia > Primates > Cercopithecidae > Piliocolobus > Piliocolobus tephrosceles. The sequence goes on from NW_022323560.1 coordinate 1,523, forward strand.
TCTGAATCTTTAACATTTTGACATATAATCAACCTAAAATGATTAATTTTACATTCTTATTTTATGTTAAGTTGTAGAAGTCCAGTGTGTTTTTTGTGCTTACAGCACAACACAATTTGGGCCCCATTTCAAGGTCCAGTAGCCACAGGCGGCCAGCGGTCTCCATGCTGGACAACGGGGCTGTAGC
>NW_022323561.1:0-1709 GCF_002776525.5 Piliocolobus tephrosceles
GCTACAGCCCCGTTGTCCAGCATGGAGACCGCTGGCCGCCTGTGGCTACTGGACCTTGAAATGGGGCCCAAATTGTGTTGTGCTGTAAGCACAAAAAACACACTGGACTTCTACAACTTAACATAAAATAAGAATGTAAAATTAATCATTTTAGGTTGATTATATGTCAAAATGTTAAAGATTCAGATTTATTCAGGTAAATAAATGATACTATTAAAATTCAGCTCTCATGCTTCTTTTACTCATTGTCATGTGGCTTGCATTCTATTTCTGCTAGGCAGGGCTATGCTTGAATAGAGCCCACCGTCTGAGGCCCTCTACAGGACACCAGACTGTTTTAACACAGATTTAATTTCTTTCTTGAAGAGGAGAAAATCATGACAAAGAGCAGAGAAAGCTGACGGACAAAGGCCTTGCTACTATTTATAGGCCGGGTGCTATCCCAGGGCAGAGTCTATAAACAGGTTGTTAGCAGGCCCGGTTGGGGCATGATGGCCCAGCACGCCTCTGTCAAACCGGAGAAGGCAATCTGCACGTTCACAGCGTGCACCGCGGGCCCGTCTTCAGCACAACCAAAGTCCCGTTTTCCTGTTTACTTTCTGCCAAGGATCCATCATCCTTAACCAGATCAAACTCATCTGTCCTATAGCTAAGAATTTAAAATGCAAGAATTCAGATAAATGCTTTTATCCTCTGGAAAACTGAAGCTGCTTTTGCAAAGCATAACAAAGCCCATGAAATTGTTTTAGTAACTGTTGCTATCGTCTCAAACCATGGAAACTATTATTGTTAAGAATTAAGGTTTTCTTTTTAAAGGTGTGTGTGAAGACTCTACCTCTCCAACACTCTATAGTTCCTTAGCAAACAGTGGGAAGTGGTCTTTTCTTTTTCTTTTTTCTTTTTTTAAAGATGCAGGTGGTGACCCTGAACCACAGCTGAGTGAGGCATATTCCCGGGTTAGAATGTCACTGGAGTTCTTACTCACCAAGCTCTCTGCCTTACCTTTGTATTGTTCTGTTGGAGACCTCAGAAGCGCTGCACATTTTGTTTCTTCCTCCTGTATTTCCAGATGAAATCGGCATTCTGGGTGAATGCTGTTCACCTGTTCAAGGTTAAAAGAAATATTAATAACTAAAAATTCCACAATAAGAGGAAAAGCAAGCCAAAGTTCTACAAAAACAACCCCAAACCTCACAGTTTTAAACTGCTTCCAAATGTAAATGCATTTAAAACCAATCGCCTTAATTTTTCTGGCATTTAAAAAAAACTTCATTATTTACTTTGTAAAGGTAATATAAAACAAATACAAAATCTAATAGAATTTTTTTTCTGAGCAGGAAAATGAACTTACTAACATAACACATCGGTACTAATTTGGAGGCAACAGAGCTCTTTACTCCATTAATCTCTCGATACCCAGCTCCTCCATTTCACAGCCTTTGGTTTGGTTTAAGTGGAGGCCCGTGGACTGTGCGCTTCCTCCCAGGACGGCCTCCACCCGGGGAAAGAGCCGTGCTAGAAGGGCTTTGTTTTTAAAGGTGTTGGTACACGTTCAAAGCTTAACCCTCTAACTACAGATAAAACTGCAATCATTTTGACTAGAATTTGGGGTGGAAAAGATATTCAAAAAGATAAGCAAGATGAGGAAGGTTTTAGTAACACGCTACAGCCCCGTTGTCCAGCATGGAGACCGCTGGCCGCCTGTGGCT
>NW_022323565.1:0-2295 GCF_002776525.5 Piliocolobus tephrosceles
AACAACAGGGCAAGATAGAGGAGGTGTTACTCTTGATTGGTTACTTTACTTATCAAATACATGCTCCCTGCTAAGCCGTTTGTCATCTCTAAGAAATGGCTAGTCCAGGAGGGGCAGCCTGTCCCCCACCAGAAGAGTTTTTTAAGATGTCAAAATATCATAACATACTGAAAACAAAAACAAAAACAATATATCCCCTATTATCTTGCTAGCAATTTTTGTATACTCCATATATTTTATACATATATGTATGTACTTATACATATATGTGCATATATGCTTACAAGTATGTGTGTATATTTACCCATACATGTTTTTCATAAGTGATATTACAGCATATATATTGATTTGCAACTTGTTTTATCACATAACAAACTGAAAACATTTTAATGCTGTTTTTCCTACATCTTTAAAAAAGCTGCATGTTTTATTACAGATTGTACCAGTATGTGTTTAACCAACATCCTATTGATATTTATGTTTTTTTCTAGATATTTTTCTACAGATATGCTTGTGCATTTCAACTTGGATATCTGTAGTGCAAATTTGTAAAAATAGAATTGCTGGACCCCAGGGTACACATGATTTGTATTTAGATAGTGACAGATGGTTCTCCAAAAGATTATCCCAGTTTTCCATGTTTATTGTTAAAATCTTCATTGATGATAAGAATGAACCCTTGTTGTTATAAACCAGTGGGTGAGATAAAGAAATTCAAAGAAATCTTGAAGTAAGGAGAATAACTTTTCCACTCATGCCACATGCTTAGCCAGAAGTGAAGAAAATGACACTTTGCCATCTTTCGGCTTTCTCAGGAAGAGATTTTAGTTTAGAAATTTACTGAACTTGCGGTATAATTTTCCATACAACCAGCAAAATTTTTACCTTTGATCATTAAGGGTATCAAATGCAAACAATCTAAATGGATTTATTCAATTCTTAGCTTTTAAAACATAGTGCAGATATAATGTCCTTTATAGCCAAGTGTCAATGTACTAAAACTACATTAAGCCTCACTGAACTGAGATATGGTCAACATCTAATATTTTTTAGGTTTAGAGAAAATCTGAAAATAGATTTTAAAAACATTTCCTTTTAATAGGTGTTATATACCTGCAAATTTTGGGTTACTGCCTTCTTTCAGACAAAATATTTAAAATTAATAGTACATGTCCATGTAGTGACAAAGGGAAATTACTTGATCACTTTTATTGGAAACACCAATCTCCAAGGAAGATGGCAAGACATTATAATTGATGAATTCACTCTTTGGCTATATTTCTTAGCTCTGAGGTGTTTAATTTTTGTTGAAAGTGTAATATATTGTATTAAATCTTAATTGTCTAAGTGCCACGATGACCTTGGAGTGACAGCTAAAGATTTACTAGCCAATATTTCAAGATATGAGCAGCTTGTATAATGGTATTGAAGGGTAGACAAAAAGGGATAAAGTATGTAATGAACTATCTATTCAACCAAATAGATTGAAGTTATATAAAATGGCAATTCAACCACAATATCAAAAAATTATTGCAAAGTGAGAATGTTTCCCCAACTGGCATGGCTTACATTTTCTTCTTTCTATTTTCTCTCACAAGCTGTAATGTGCCGTTTAACACAACCTAATAGAGCATATATTAAGTTAGCTCAAAGAGTATATTATCAATTTTACTGGCTTAAAGTTTGGCCAAATAATAGTATCAGATTCCAGCCTGTGAATACCTTTCTAACAGGATTTTGAAAAATCTTAAAGTACTGTGAATAATTTAAATATAAAGCTCTGTATATTATCTATCTTGTTGTTATCATTATTGTTATTACTATTAGACTAGCATTTATTTAATTCCTACCAATTCAGAAGTTATCCTAATTAATATAGAACAAACTTGTTAATTTGGAAAGTTCTCATGAAGAAAAATTGTGCAAAGGTGATAGCTTCCTAACTGAATCTTACTATGTCATCAAAAAATCATACCAATTACCAATGAAAATAAATAAAATCTCCCAGAATGCATACCCACAGATAACTAAAAGACAGAAAATATTACAAACTTCAAGTTATATCTAAGTAAGCACATAAATAAGCCAGAACATTAGAGTTATGTATAGAGTTTATGCATTTGTTGCTGGTCATGTGTGAATTGCACAGAAAAGAGGAGATATGTGAGAGTTCCATGGGAGAACACAGATTACATCAACTAGGATTGACCCTTTTAAGAAAACAGACCCACTGACTGGGCAAAGAATATGTTTGAAATATACAACAGTAGTCAGTCCTCTGATATGCCAGGTTTC
>NW_022323567.1:0-1915 GCF_002776525.5 Piliocolobus tephrosceles
TGGTTAAGTATATATTATGTTATTTGTATCTTACTACAAAAAAAAAAAATTGGGTTAAACTGGCAATTTATAAGCCATGTAACATTTATACGTTTCTTTCTGTTTTTGTTTGTTTGTTTGTTTTGAGATGGATTCTCGCTCTGTCACCCAGGCCAGAGTGCAGCGGCTTGATCCTGGCTCACTGCAACCTCTACCTCCCAGGTTCAAGCGATTCTTCTGCTTCAGCCTCCTGAGTAGCTGGGATTACAGGCACCCACCACCATGCCTGGCTAATTTTTGTATTTTAGTTGGGACAGGATTTTACCATGTTAGTCAGGCTGGTCTCGACCTCCTGACCTCAAGCCATTCACCCACCTTGACCTCCCAAAGTACTGGGATTACAGGCATGAACCACCTGCCCAGTCTTACACATTTCTTTCTAAGTAATAATTCCATGCAACAGTTGAGCACGTTCAAAGTGTACCAGGTGAGCACAGCTATTTTAATAACTCTAGAACTACAGTTATGAACTTAGAGAAAAATCAACTTTAATGCACAGCAGAATAAAGACATTGTAGAGGATAGTGTGTTTGTATTTGCAGACGCAGCCTACAGAAAAGCTTTCTCTCATGCAATGGCTCATCAATACTAGTATGACTGGATTTTTTTTTTTTTCTTTTTTGAGACAGAGTCTTACTCTGTCGCCAGGCTGGAGTGGTGCAGTGGCATGGTCTCGGCTCACTGCAGCCTCTGCCTCCCAGGTTCAAACGATTCTTCTGCCTCAGCCTGCCGAGTAACTGGGACTACAGGCACGCCGCCACGCCCAGCTGATTTTTGTATTTTTCGTAGAGACGGGGTTTTACCATGTTGGCCAGGATGGTCTCCATTTCTTGACCTCATGATCCGCCCGCCTCGGCCTCTCAAAGTTCTGGGATTACAGGTGTGAACCACCATGCCTGGCCGTATGACTGGACCTCATCTTGGTTGAATAGAGGTCATTTTTAAGAACTGTATTAGTGAGTTTCAGGTGCTTCCTATGGTGTACCTAGAAGCAGAAAATGCTTACCCTGAGAGAAAAATACTAACTACTATAATTTTCTGATTTTTGTTTTTTTTTTTTTTTTGGTATATGCGGAGTTTTGTCACGTTGCCCAGGCTGATCTGCAACTACTGGGCTCAAAAGACCCACTCACCTCAGTCTCCTAAAGTGCTGGGATTCCAGGCATGAGCCACCGTGCCCAGCCAGTTTTCTTAATTAATATAGTTATTCATATACTTTAAAAACAGTAGGGAGTCTCTCTGAGTGTGCTGTGGCTCTGGAAGCTGCCTGATTAACAAAATTAAAAAAAAAAAAACTAAAATTTTCTGGCTTATTCTTTCCATGTTTTAAAATACATCTTTTGTTTTTTGTTTTGTTTTGTTTTTTTGAGACAAAGTCTCACTCTTGCCGCCAGGCTGCAGTGCAATGGCGTGATCTGGGATCACTGCAACCTCTACCTCCCGATTTCAAGCGATTCTCCTGCCTCACCCTCCTGAGTAGCTGGGATTACAGGCATGCACCACCACACCTGGCTAATTTTTGTATTTTTCATAGAGATAGGGTTTCACCATGTTGGCCAGGCTGGTCTTGAACTCCTGACCTCAGGCGATCCACCAGCCTTGGCCTCCCAAAGTGCTGGGATTACAGGCGTGAATCACCATGCCCGGCTGGCACTTTTTTTTTTTTTTTTAATCACTTAACATATATATTGGAGAACTTTCCATTTTGGGAGTTAAAGATTTTTTTTGTTTGTTCGTTTTGAGACAGGGTCTCCCTCTGTGGCCCAGGCTGGAGCTGGATCTTGGCTCTGTCCAACTTCTACCTCCCAGGCTCAAGCGATCCTCCCACTTCAGCCTTCCAAGTAGCTGGGTCTACAGGCACATGCCACCACACCCC
>NW_022323568.1:0-1915 GCF_002776525.5 Piliocolobus tephrosceles
GGGGTGTGGTGGCATGTGCCTGTAGACCCAGCTACTTGGAAGGCTGAAGTGGGAGGATCGCTTGAGCCTGGGAGGTAGAAGTTGGACAGAGCCAAGATCCAGCTCCAGCCTGGGCCACAGAGGGAGACCCTGTCTCAAAACGAACAAACAAAAAAAATCTTTAACTCCCAAAATGGAAAGTTCTCCAATATATATGTTAAGTGATTAAAAAAAAAAAAAAAAGTGCCAGCCGGGCATGGTGATTCACGCCTGTAATCCCAGCACTTTGGGAGGCCAAGGCTGGTGGATCGCCTGAGGTCAGGAGTTCAAGACCAGCCTGGCCAACATGGTGAAACCCTATCTCTATGAAAAATACAAAAATTAGCCAGGTGTGGTGGTGCATGCCTGTAATCCCAGCTACTCAGGAGGGTGAGGCAGGAGAATCGCTTGAAATCGGGAGGTAGAGGTTGCAGTGATCCCAGATCACGCCATTGCACTGCAGCCTGGCGGCAAGAGTGAGACTTTGTCTCAAAAAAACAAAACAAAACAAAAAACAAAAGATGTATTTTAAAACATGGAAAGAATAAGCCAGAAAATTTTAGTTTTTTTTTTTTTAATTTTGTTAATCAGGCAGCTTCCAGAGCCACAGCACACTCAGAGAGACTCCCTACTGTTTTTAAAGTATATGAATAACTATATTAATTAAGAAAACTGGCTGGGCACGGTGGCTCATGCCTGGAATCCCAGCACTTTAGGAGACTGAGGTGAGTGGGTCTTTTGAGCCCAGTAGTTGCAGATCAGCCTGGGCAACGTGACAAAACTCCGCATATACCAAAAAAAAAAAAAAAACAAAAATCAGAAAATTATAGTAGTTAGTATTTTTCTCTCAGGGTAAGCATTTTCTGCTTCTAGGTACACCATAGGAAGCACCTGAAACTCACTAATACAGTTCTTAAAAATGACCTCTATTCAACCAAGATGAGGTCCAGTCATACGGCCAGGCATGGTGGTTCACACCTGTAATCCCAGAACTTTGAGAGGCCGAGGCGGGCGGATCATGAGGTCAAGAAATGGAGACCATCCTGGCCAACATGGTAAAACCCCGTCTCTACGAAAAATACAAAAATCAGCTGGGCGTGGCGGCGTGCCTGTAGTCCCAGTTACTCGGCAGGCTGAGGCAGAAGAATCGTTTGAACCTGGGAGGCAGAGGCTGCAGTGAGCCGAGACCATGCCACTGCACCACTCCAGCCTGGCGACAGAGTAAGACTCTGTCTCAAAAAAGAAAAAAAAAAAAATCCAGTCATACTAGTATTGATGAGCCATTGCATGAGAGAAAGCTTTTCTGTAGGCTGCGTCTGCAAATACAAACACACTATCCTCTACAATGTCTTTATTCTGCTGTGCATTAAAGTTGATTTTTCTCTAAGTTCATAACTGTAGTTCTAGAGTTATTAAAATAGCTGTGCTCACCTGGTACACTTTGAACGTGCTCAACTGTTGCATGGAATTATTACTTAGAAAGAAATGTGTAAGACTGGGCAGGTGGTTCATGCCTGTAATCCCAGTACTTTGGGAGGTCAAGGTGGGTGAATGGCTTGAGGTCAGGAGGTCGAGACCAGCCTGACTAACATGGTAAAATCCTGTCCCAACTAAAATACAAAAATTAGCCAGGCATGGTGGTGGGTGCCTGTAATCCCAGCTACTCAGGAGGCTGAAGCAGAAGAATCGCTTGAACCTGGGAGGTAGAGGTTGCAGTGAGCCAGGATCAAGCCGCTGCACTCTGGCCTGGGTGACAGAGCGAGAATCCATCTCAAAACAAACAAACAAACAAAAACAGAAAGAAACGTATAAATGTTACATGGCTTATAAATTGCCAGTTTAACCCAATTTTTTTTTTTTGTAGTAAGATACAAATAACATAATATATACTTAACCA
>NW_022323569.1:0-2246 GCF_002776525.5 Piliocolobus tephrosceles
AAAGTTTTCTCATTTCCATCTTCTAATTGACTTGATTTTCTCTTTTGCATATGTATATTTAGCAACCAATATACTATTTAAACGTGTCCTCTGAGTTTTATTTCGGTGGCTACCTTTTATCATTTCTAGAATTGTTATTCTGGTTCTTTTTCAAATGTATTTTCAGTTTGTTTTTGTTTTTGTTTTTTTGAGATGAAGTCTCACTGTGTCGCCCTGTCTGGAGTGCAGTGGTGCGCTCTCGGCTCACTACAACCTCTGCCTCCCAGGTTCAAGTGATTCTCCTGCCTCAGTCTCCCAAGTAGCTGGGAGTACAGGCACCTGCCACCACACCCAGGTAATTTTTGTATTTTTAGTAGAGACGATGTTTCACCATGTTGGCCAGGCTGGTCTTGATCTCCTGACTTCAGGTGATCCACCTGCCTCGTCTTTTTTCCATGATATACTGTTTGTACCCTATGGAGTACCTGGTTTTCTACCTAATTTTGAAGACTAAGACTGAATATTTTAAATTGCCATTTATATTACTCTATTATGAGTTCTTGCAGTGCATAATCTGACACTCATTACATCTACTGACTCTCATAACAATTAGCTTCTTTATGTATGTAAGTGTGTGTGTGTGTGTGTGTGTGTGTGTGTACTTTTTTCTGTGAGTTTTTCTTCAGAGGTGATTGGTTTCCTATAGGAGCTATAGCTACCTGAGTTGGAAATGTGTACTTATGAAGTGATCATTGTTGTGGACTATAGGAGATCAAAATAATTTTGTGTGGGGAAAAGAAAAAGAGATCAGCCTGTTACTGTGTCTATATAGAAAGAAGCAGACATAAGAGACTCCATATTGTTCTGTATTTGAGAAGCTGTTAATCTGTGACCCTACCCCCAACCTTGTCCTTGCAAGAGACATGTGCTGTGGTCATTCAAGGTTTAATGGATTTTGGGCTGTGCAGGATGTGCCTTTGTTAAACAAGTGCCTGTAGGCAGCTTGCTGGTTAAAAGTCATCACCATTCTCTTAATCTCAAGTACCCAGGGACACAATCACTGCGGGAAAACCGGAAAACTGCAGTGACCTCTGCCTAGGAAAGCTAGGTATTGTCCAAGGTTTCTCCCCATGTGATAGTCTGAAATATGGCCTCGTGGGAAGGGAAAGACCTGATCATCCCCCAGCCTGACAACCGTGAAGGATCTGTGCTGAGGAGGACTAGTACAAGAGGAAGGAAGGCTTTTTGGCAGTTGTTGGCAGTTGAGATAGAGAAAAGCATCTGTCTCCTGCCGGTCCCTGGGCAATGGAACATCTCGGTGTAAAATCCGATTGTATGCTCTGTTTACTGAGATAGGAGAAAACCGCCTATGGCAAAAAGGTGGGACTTGCTGGTGCAATGCTGCTAAAAGGTTTATGGAGATGTTTGCATATGCATATCAAGGCACAGCATTTTCCTTTAAACTTACCACGTCACAGAGATCTTTATTCATATGTCTTACTGCTGATTTTCTCCCTACAATGATCCTATTATCCTGCCAGTCCCTTATCTTTAAGATGGTAAAGATAATTATCAATAAATACTAGGGAACTCAGAGACCCGTTTGGCGTGGGTCCTCTGTATGCTGAGCGCCGGTCCCCTGGGCCCACTTTTTCTTTCTCTATACTTTGTCTCTGTGTCTCATTTCTTTTCTCAACTCTCTCGTTCCACCTAATCAGAAATGCCCACAGGTGTGGAGCGGTAGGCCACCCCTTCAATTTTGTAATTAAAGAGCATTTATGTTAACTTCTCAGCTCCAGGATGATCAATATCACAGATGACAAGATTTGGTACTAACACTAACTTGGGACATGGGGGTGGGGTTTGGGGTTTCATGGTAATTCCTTTCTACCCACTACCCCAAGTGGATAGCTAACTTACATAACGATTCCTTTTTTCCACTACCCCAAGTGGATAGCTAACTTACATAATGATTCCTTAGACTGGTGAATAGGATACTCAAATCCTCACTTTAGAGACAGAATGAACGTCATAGATTATTCAAGGACATTCATTATTTTCACTGGGCTTGGGCACATGTAATGTTCACTCTCATGTGGACGTTAAAATGTCAGTAACCAGACCCGAAGGGCTTATCTCATTTGGCTGTCCCAAGGTTGTGTGTCTGAAAGAAATCAGGCACATTCCTCAGCCCTGGGCTCAACACAAACACCATACATCTCTCAATTTCCTGGGCCCAGTACAAACACCATGTATCTCTCAACTTC
>NW_022323570.1:0-2246 GCF_002776525.5 Piliocolobus tephrosceles
GAAGTTGAGAGATACATGGTGTTTGTACTGGGCCCAGGAAATTGAGAGATGTATGGTGTTTGTGTTGAGCCCAGGGCTGAGGAATGTGCCTGATTTCTTTCAGACACACAACCTTGGGACAGCCAAATGAGATAAGCCCTTCGGGTCTGGTTACTGACATTTTAACGTCCACATGAGAGTGAACATTACATGTGCCCAAGCCCAGTGAAAATAATGAATGTCCTTGAATAATCTATGACGTTCATTCTGTCTCTAAAGTGAGGATTTGAGTATCCTATTCACCAGTCTAAGGAATCATTATGTAAGTTAGCTATCCACTTGGGGTAGTGGAAAAAAGGAATCGTTATGTAAGTTAGCTATCCACTTGGGGTAGTGGGTAGAAAGGAATTACCATGAAACCCCAAACCCCACCCCCATGTCCCAAGTTAGTGTTAGTACCAAATCTTGTCATCTGTGATATTGATCATCCTGGAGCTGAGAAGTTAACATAAATGCTCTTTAATTACAAAATTGAAGGGGTGGCCTACCGCTCCACACCTGTGGGCATTTCTGATTAGGTGGAACGAGAGAGTTGAGAAAAGAAATGAGACACAGAGACAAAGTATAGAGAAAGAAAAAGTGGGCCCAGGGGACCGGCGCTCAGCATACAGAGGACCCACGCCAAACGGGTCTCTGAGTTCCCTAGTATTTATTGATAATTATCTTTACCATCTTAAAGATAAGGGACTGGCAGGATAATAGGATCATTGTAGGGAGAAAATCAGCAGTAAGACATATGAATAAAGATCTCTGTGACGTGGTAAGTTTAAAGGAAAATGCTGTGCCTTGATATGCATATGCAAACATCTCCATAAACCTTTTAGCAGCATTGCACCAGCAAGTCCCACCTTTTTGCCATAGGCGGTTTTCTCCTATCTCAGTAAACAGAGCATACAATCGGATTTTACACCGAGATGTTCCATTGCCCAGGGACCGGCAGGAGACAGATGCTTTTCTCTATCTCAACTGCCAACAACTGCCAAAAAGCCTTCCTTCCTCTTGTACTAGTCCTCCTCAGCACAGATCCTTCACGGTTGTCAGGCTGGGGGATGATCAGGTCTTTCCCTTCCCACGAGGCCATATTTCAGACTATCACATGGGGAGAAACCTTGGACAATACCTAGCTTTCCTAGGCAGAGGTCACTGCAGTTTTCCGGTTTTCCCGCAGTGATTGTGTCCCTGGGTACTTGAGATTAAGAGAATGGTGATGACTTTTAACCAGCAAGCTGCCTACAGGCACTTGTTTAACAAAGGCACATCCTGCACAGCCCAAAATCCATTAAACCTTGAATGACCACAGCACATGTCTCTTGCAAGGACAAGGTTGGGGGTAGGGTCACAGATTAACAGCTTCTCAAATACAGAACAATATGGAGTCTCTTATGTCTGCTTCTTTCTATATAGACACAGTAACAGGCTGATCTCTTTTTCTTTTCCCCACACAAAATTATTTTGATCTCCTATAGTCCACAACAATGATCACTTCATAAGTACACATTTCCAACTCAGGTAGCTATAGCTCCTATAGGAAACCAATCACCTCTGAAGAAAAACTCACAGAAAAAAGTACACACACACACACACACACACACACACACTTACATACATAAAGAAGCTAATTGTTATGAGAGTCAGTAGATGTAATGAGTGTCAGATTATGCACTGCAAGAACTCATAATAGAGTAATATAAATGGCAATTTAAAATATTCAGTCTTAGTCTTCAAAATTAGGTAGAAAACCAGGTACTCCATAGGGTACAAACAGTATATCATGGAAAAAAGACGAGGCAGGTGGATCACCTGAAGTCAGGAGATCAAGACCAGCCTGGCCAACATGGTGAAACATCGTCTCTACTAAAAATACAAAAATTACCTGGGTGTGGTGGCAGGTGCCTGTACTCCCAGCTACTTGGGAGACTGAGGCAGGAGAATCACTTGAACCTGGGAGGCAGAGGTTGTAGTGAGCCGAGAGCGCACCACTGCACTCCAGACAGGGCGACACAGTGAGACTTCATCTCAAAAAAACAAAAACAAAAACAAACTGAAAATACATTTGAAAAAGAACCAGAATAACAATTCTAGAAATGATAAAAGGTAGCCACCGAAATAAAACTCAGAGGACACGTTTAAATAGTATATTGGTTGCTAAATATACATATGCAAAAGAGAAAATCAAGTCAATTAGAAGATGGAAATGAGAAAACTTT
>NW_022323571.1:0-2288 GCF_002776525.5 Piliocolobus tephrosceles
AAAGTTTTCTCATTTCCATCTTCTAATTGACTTGATTTTCTCTTTTGTATATGTATATTTAGCAACCAATATACTATTTAAACGTGTCCTCTGAGTTTTATTTCGGTGGCTACCTTTTATCATTTCTAGAATTGTTATTCTGGTTCTTTTTCAAATGTATTTTCAGTTTGTTTTTGTTTTTGTTTTTTTTGAGATGAAGTCTCACTGTGTCGCCCTGTCTGGAGTGCAGTGGTGCGCTCTCGGCTCACTACAACCTCTGCCTCCCAGGTTCAAGTGATTCTCCTGCCTCAGTCTCCCAAGTAGCTGGGAGTACAGGCACCTGCCACCACACCCAGGTAATTTTTGTATTTTTAGTAGAGACGATGTTTCACCATGTTGGCCAGGCTGGTCTTGATCTCCTGACTTCAGGTGATCCACCTGCCTCGTCTTTTTTCCATGATATACTGTTTGTACCCTATGGGGTACCTGGTTTTCTACCTAATTTTGAAGACTAAGACTGAATATTTTAAATTGCCATTTATATTACTCTATTATGAGTTCTTGCAGTGCATAATCTGACACTCATTACATCTACTGACTCTCATAACAATTAGCTTCTTTATGTATGTAAGTGTGTGTGTGTGTGTGTGTGTACTTTTTTCTGTGAGTTTTTCTTCAGAGGTGATTGGTTTCCTATAGGAGCTATAGCTACCTGAGTTGGAAATGTGTACTTATGAAGTGATCATTGTTGTGGACTATAGGAGATCAAAATAATTTTGTGTGGGGAAAAGAAAAAGGGATCAGCCTGTTACTGTGTCTATATAGAAAGAAGCAGACATAAGAGACTCCATATTGTTCTGTATTTGAGAAGCTGTTAATCTGTGACCCTACCCCCAACCTTGTCCTTGCAAGAGACATGTGCTGTGGTCATTCAAGGTTTAATGGATTTTGGGCTGTGCAGGATGTGCCTTTGTTAAACAAGTGCCTGTAGGCAGCTTGCTGGTTAAAAGTCATCACCATTCTCTTAATCTCAAGTACCCAGGGACACAAACACTGCGGGAAAACCGGAAAACTGCAGGGACCTCTGCCTAGGAAAGCTAGGTATTGTCCAAGGTTTCTCCCCATGTGATAGTCTGAAATATGGCCTCGTGGGAAGGGAAAGACCTGATCATCCCCCAGCCTGACACCCGTGAAGGATCTGTGCTGAGGAGGACTAGTACAAGAGGAAGGAAGGCTTTTTGGCAGTTGTTGGCAGTTGAGATAGAGAAAAGCATCTGTCTCCTGCCGGTCCCTGGGCAATGGAACATCTCGGTGTAAAATCCGATTGTATGCTCTGTTTACTGAGATAGGAGAAAACCGCCTATGGCAAAAAGGTGGGACTTGCTGGTGCAATGCTGCTAAAAGGTTTGTGGAGATGTTTGCATATGCATATCAAGGCACAGCATTTTCCTTTAAACTTATCATGTCACACAGATCTTTATTCATATGTCTTACTGCTGATTTTCTCCCTACAATGATCCTATTATCCTGCCAGTCCCTTATCTTTAAGATGGTAAAGATAATTATCAATAAATACTAGGGAACTCAGAGACCGGTTCGGCGTGGGTCCTCTGTATGCTGAGCGCCGGTCCCCTGGGCCCACTTTTTCTTTCTCTATACTTTGTCTCTGTGTCTCATTTCTTTTCTCAACTCTCTCGTTCCACCTAATCAGAAATGCCCACAGGTGTGGAGCGGTAGGCCACCCCTTCAATTTTGTAATTAAAGAGCATTTATGTTAACTTCTCAGCTCCAGGATGATCAACATCACAGATGACAAGATTTGGTACTAACACTAACTTGGGACATGGGGGTGGGGTTTGGGGTTTCATGGTAATTCCTTTCTACCCACTACCCCAAGTGGATAGCTAACTTACATAACAGTTCCTTTTCTACCCACTACCCCAAGTGGATAGCTAACTTACATAACGATTCCTTTTTTTCCACTACCCCAAGTGGATAGCTAACTTACATAATGATTCCTTAGACTGGTGAATAGGATATTCAAATCCTCACTTTAGAGACAGAATGAACGTCATAGATTATTCAAGGACATTCATTATTTTCACTGGGCTTGGGCACATGTAATGTTCACTCTCATGTGGACGTTAAAATGTCAGTAACCAGACCCGAAGGGCTTATCTCGTTTGGCTGTCCCAAGGTTGTGTGTCTGAAAGAAATCAGGCACATTCCTCAGCCCTGGGCTCAACACAAACACCATACATCTCTCAATTTCCTGGGCCCAGTACAAACACCATGTATCTCTCAACTTC
>NW_022323572.1:0-2288 GCF_002776525.5 Piliocolobus tephrosceles
GAAGTTGAGAGATACATGGTGTTTGTACTGGGCCCAGGAAATTGAGAGATGTATGGTGTTTGTGTTGAGCCCAGGGCTGAGGAATGTGCCTGATTTCTTTCAGACACACAACCTTGGGACAGCCAAACGAGATAAGCCCTTCGGGTCTGGTTACTGACATTTTAACGTCCACATGAGAGTGAACATTACATGTGCCCAAGCCCAGTGAAAATAATGAATGTCCTTGAATAATCTATGACGTTCATTCTGTCTCTAAAGTGAGGATTTGAATATCCTATTCACCAGTCTAAGGAATCATTATGTAAGTTAGCTATCCACTTGGGGTAGTGGAAAAAAAGGAATCGTTATGTAAGTTAGCTATCCACTTGGGGTAGTGGGTAGAAAAGGAACTGTTATGTAAGTTAGCTATCCACTTGGGGTAGTGGGTAGAAAGGAATTACCATGAAACCCCAAACCCCACCCCCATGTCCCAAGTTAGTGTTAGTACCAAATCTTGTCATCTGTGATGTTGATCATCCTGGAGCTGAGAAGTTAACATAAATGCTCTTTAATTACAAAATTGAAGGGGTGGCCTACCGCTCCACACCTGTGGGCATTTCTGATTAGGTGGAACGAGAGAGTTGAGAAAAGAAATGAGACACAGAGACAAAGTATAGAGAAAGAAAAAGTGGGCCCAGGGGACCGGCGCTCAGCATACAGAGGACCCACGCCGAACCGGTCTCTGAGTTCCCTAGTATTTATTGATAATTATCTTTACCATCTTAAAGATAAGGGACTGGCAGGATAATAGGATCATTGTAGGGAGAAAATCAGCAGTAAGACATATGAATAAAGATCTGTGTGACATGATAAGTTTAAAGGAAAATGCTGTGCCTTGATATGCATATGCAAACATCTCCACAAACCTTTTAGCAGCATTGCACCAGCAAGTCCCACCTTTTTGCCATAGGCGGTTTTCTCCTATCTCAGTAAACAGAGCATACAATCGGATTTTACACCGAGATGTTCCATTGCCCAGGGACCGGCAGGAGACAGATGCTTTTCTCTATCTCAACTGCCAACAACTGCCAAAAAGCCTTCCTTCCTCTTGTACTAGTCCTCCTCAGCACAGATCCTTCACGGGTGTCAGGCTGGGGGATGATCAGGTCTTTCCCTTCCCACGAGGCCATATTTCAGACTATCACATGGGGAGAAACCTTGGACAATACCTAGCTTTCCTAGGCAGAGGTCCCTGCAGTTTTCCGGTTTTCCCGCAGTGTTTGTGTCCCTGGGTACTTGAGATTAAGAGAATGGTGATGACTTTTAACCAGCAAGCTGCCTACAGGCACTTGTTTAACAAAGGCACATCCTGCACAGCCCAAAATCCATTAAACCTTGAATGACCACAGCACATGTCTCTTGCAAGGACAAGGTTGGGGGTAGGGTCACAGATTAACAGCTTCTCAAATACAGAACAATATGGAGTCTCTTATGTCTGCTTCTTTCTATATAGACACAGTAACAGGCTGATCCCTTTTTCTTTTCCCCACACAAAATTATTTTGATCTCCTATAGTCCACAACAATGATCACTTCATAAGTACACATTTCCAACTCAGGTAGCTATAGCTCCTATAGGAAACCAATCACCTCTGAAGAAAAACTCACAGAAAAAAGTACACACACACACACACACACACTTACATACATAAAGAAGCTAATTGTTATGAGAGTCAGTAGATGTAATGAGTGTCAGATTATGCACTGCAAGAACTCATAATAGAGTAATATAAATGGCAATTTAAAATATTCAGTCTTAGTCTTCAAAATTAGGTAGAAAACCAGGTACCCCATAGGGTACAAACAGTATATCATGGAAAAAAGACGAGGCAGGTGGATCACCTGAAGTCAGGAGATCAAGACCAGCCTGGCCAACATGGTGAAACATCGTCTCTACTAAAAATACAAAAATTACCTGGGTGTGGTGGCAGGTGCCTGTACTCCCAGCTACTTGGGAGACTGAGGCAGGAGAATCACTTGAACCTGGGAGGCAGAGGTTGTAGTGAGCCGAGAGCGCACCACTGCACTCCAGACAGGGCGACACAGTGAGACTTCATCTCAAAAAAAACAAAAACAAAAACAAACTGAAAATACATTTGAAAAAGAACCAGAATAACAATTCTAGAAATGATAAAAGGTAGCCACCGAAATAAAACTCAGAGGACACGTTTAAATAGTATATTGGTTGCTAAATATACATATACAAAAGAGAAAATCAAGTCAATTAGAAGATGGAAATGAGAAAACTTT
>NW_022323573.1:0-5530 GCF_002776525.5 Piliocolobus tephrosceles
GATAAGATGAGATTAAGTTCAACATTGTGTGTTGATGAGGATGTGGGCGAACTAGAACTCTCAATGGAGGCATCTTTCTATAAATGGTATTTTACATGGAAATAGAATTTATACTACTACTTTGGAAAACTGTTGAGCATTATCCTTAAAAAACAAATACGCACATGAAATATACCCTGGTAATTTTATAATACATACCCAATAGGAATAAGCACATATATTTACAAAAAAGTGTTATTGTAAGATTATTCGTAACATTCCAAAACCAGTATTTACCAAAATTCCCACTGACAGTGGAATGATTGAATAAATTGTGACACTATCATACAAAAGAACACTGTAAAACAACAAACAAGCTCCAGCTGCATGCAACAACATAGATAGATCTTGAAAATATCATGTGGATTAACAGCAGCCTGATAAAATGAGCACATATGGTATGATGGCAACCATTACAAAGTTTCAAGAAGCAATTCAGGTTCTAAGAATTCAGGGTAAGTTATCCTGGGATGGGGGGAAGAGGCTTTAACAGGAAGATGGCATGAGGATTTCTGGGATTCTCCCCTCCCTGACCGCTCCTGTCTTAGTGGCTCCACAACTCTTAACATTATAAACAATTTTTTCATGTGTTTATCTTCGCAAAAGTGTGTGTTCTAGGTATGTCTGTTTGTCTGTTTTCCCTAGTAGACTTCGAGCTCCTTGTATAATAGAGAATGTATTTTATTCAGTTTGGAACCTGACACATAGTGGAATCAGAGTAAATGCTGAATGAATGAATGAGTGAATGAATGAATGAATGAATGAATAGCAGTGTGTTAGGAGACAAGAGGATATGGATCATTGTATCAAAGCCAGTACCTAAAGGAAACATATGCAATGCTTATGGTATCAGATGTACCATGGCAGCGGGCAAAACTCAAAGGTTCATATGAAAATGAATTTGGCAACTTTCAGTCATACTAGAGTACATTTGCAGTGATAGTTACTCAATTGTTTTGGATGACTTAAAGAAAAACTTATTCTTTGTAATAGGACTTCTTTTTAACTGGGATGCAATGTGTCCAGAAAAAGACGGTCTTTTCTAATTTCTATGACTACTAGAAAGGTACATGAGAAGTAAGCAAAATAGTATCAGATAATTCTGTTAGAAAGTTTCCTGAAGAATGCAAATATTTGTCCCCTTCTTATCCTCTTCCCTGCCAATGCACACATTTTTAACTCCATGCCTGGAGTGTGGATGTGATCACGGGAGCCACCATGAATCTGAGGTAGCCTTAAGGACAGAAGACATCTACTAAAGAAAGCAGAGATAAGGACCCAAGTTTTCCATGACTTTTTGGAGTTTTCATACCAACTCTGGACTGTCTTCTCATGCTTACTTTAGAGGCAAGAATAAACCCATTTGCGTTCAGCCATCAAAGTTTAGTTTCTGTTTCTGGCAGCACTTTATAGTTTCTAACTGACACAGAAGTTGATCTCTGTGCAGATAAGAAATGTCTCCCATATCACACAGCAAGTAAATAGTAGAGCTGACTATAAATCCGTCAGTGTGCCAAAATATTTTATTCACTCCATATCACTGAATGCTCCCTCTCCTTTTAATGCTTTCTGCTGTCTTCTTTACTTACAGGTAGACAACTGTAGCCAGAGGGACTATCAGGACTGTGCCTGAAACCTTCTATGAATCAGGGCAGAGGTTTCAGGATTTCTAGAAAATTACATTAGGAAGATCTAAATGATCCCAATACATCACCATGACTTCCCCGTGGCACCGGCACCATACAATGACAATGAAATTGTTGTTATCAAATGGAAGAATATTTTGCACAGCACAATCTTTCTGATACATCACAGTGGCTGTCAACTGTTAAATCATGCTGAACACGGTGAAAAGAATTAAAAGTATAGGGTCTGAGCACTTATCCCTGTCAGCCAAGCAGTTGAAATAAATACACGACTATCTAGGAAAATTGAAACCAGTGTGCCGCCTCACGGACTTCTACTTCCTTCCCAAAACAAAACAAAGCAAACAAAATAAAAACACAGAGCCCTAGAGTTCATTAAGAGTTCTGAAACAGGCAGTATTAAGAACCAAAATATGGTGCAATCCACATATTCCATCAGCTCCACAAGAATCACTCCCAAAGTTTTTTGTGTCCCATGCCATCTTAATGGGGAGCAATAGATTGTTTATACTGCAGGGAGACAATAGTAAATGGTTTATCCATGTTGCCCACAACCAGAGATTACCCAGAATTTGTTTTTCCCTTTCTTTGGTCTCTCCCAGAAATCCAACCTATTTTCTGCCAGGAGTCCACTTTTGTCACTCAAGTCTGTCCAGCTTTCACTAGACATGCCCTTTTACCCTATGGGGTTTCATGGATGGAAAATTTTTCATAAACCAGAACAGAGATCGTCTTTCTCATTAGATGTTTTGCTTAGTAGATATAGAGAAGATTTATGTCCACATGGATTATTCTCGCCTGAAACTTCTTTTCATCTTGCCAAAGCCAGCCTTCTAAGTTGTCAACAAGTTTTATCCATATGTCTTTGCAGTCGTCTTAGGCAGTTAAATGGAATATCTATCTTTTATTTTTCCCTATAAGTGACTCTCTTGGTGTATTTTAATTTACCATTAAATATACCATTCAGTATATTTGTATTTACCATTTCACTTCGAAGATAACCTGGTGCATTAGTTTCCTCGAGCTGCTGTAACAAATTACCACAAACTGTGTGGCTTAAAGTAATATAAATACATTTTCTCAGAATCCTAAAAGCCAGGAGTTTGAAATCAAGATGTCCTCAGGGCTACACTTCCTCCCAAGGCTCCGGAGAGAATCCAGTCCATGCTTTTCTTTTGATGGCTGCTGGTAATCCTTAGGATTCCTTGGTTTGTAGCTCCTGGTAATCCTTAGGATTCCTTGGCTTGTGGCTCTTTTTGTCTTCACTTTGCTGCTTCCTGTGACATCTGTTTTCTTTTTTTTTTTTTTTTTTCTGTTAGAAGAACATTTCTCATTAGATTTAGGGCCTGCCCAGGTAATCCAGGATGATCATATCTCAATATTTGAACTTTATTATATCTGCAAAAACCCGTTTCTCGAATAGGTTAACATTTCACAGATGTTGGGGATTTGGGCATATCTTTCTAGGTTCTACCTTTCAACTTACTACATGTATGGTAAGATAAAAATGGGGTATGTGCCACAGAGTGTAACAAGGGCTTTACCAAACTAGTTTCTAGTTTTGTTTTGTCTTGTTTTTAGTTTTGGTTGCCTAGTTACTGTCTATTTTACCTGGGCTAAGACAGTATACAATATTTTCTGCTCTTTTCAGCAAAAGTTCAAGTCTGTCTATAGCTCAACTCAGTCCTAAACTATGCTGGTGTCCTCCAAAACTGGCTTATATAGAAACGTATAATCAATATTTCATAGTTTAATATTCTTCAGAAAAAAATACTAATGAGATACAATCTGGTTTCATTGGTCTAGATTTCTCTTCTAGATACGTTGCCTGATAATCAGCAATATTGGAAGATCAGATTTCTAGCCTCATCTACCTATGTAGGCAATATTATTTATCAACTTCTTCAGAAAAAAATATTTTAATCAGATGACAAGGATAGAAAATACATAAAAACATTTGAGGGAGTTCTGACCTCACCTGCATTGTAACTCTAGATCTTTGGTTACTCCACTGACTGATAAATATTTATAACTGTCATTTAATTTTCTTTTACCCTATGGAAAGCTTAATGACTTCTAGAAATATTTATTTCACTTCCTGTGGAAAACTTGATGTAATCAGAACAGCATAGTTTATAATTTTAGCTACAATAATAATGATTATATATCAGAAAAAGTTACTTTAATTTCCTTCTCGAGCACAGTCCTATAAAGCTAATTAATTATGGCAATTGTATCATACAGTGCTTCAAGATGGGTGTTTACAGAAATTGCTTGGAGAAATTCTTCTATATGTAGTTTGGCAGAGGAAATTTCTACTTTCAATTTGTATTCTTCCATATTCCACCAGATGAATAATTGTCCTTTTGGAGAAAGAAACCAATATAGAGTATGATATTTTCCAAAGTCCCATGGTAGTCATCCTAAGCCTGTCATACAAATGGATTAATTGTCCATAATATTCTGTGCATTAAAATATTTGTCACAAAAATGAATGTATACTTTCTCCCCCTTCACACACTGCCCTCATTAGAGACCTTCTCAAATGATTTTTTTTTTTTTTTGAAAAATGTTCTGTTCTTGGAAGTATAAACTCTGCCATTAGAATGATAAAGAAAAATATAACAATACTTTTAGATATAATTCTCTGAAAAATAGTTCTCATGACAGAATATAATAGAACACACAAGAATACAAAAATAGTTCTTATTACCGTGGAACATGTTAGGGTGTATTACCTTAGGAAAGTAAAAGTAAGCCCACTGTTAAAATTACATTGTGTTTCTATTCTTTAGATTTCTGCTTTATTTTTCTCTGAATTCTTTAGATTGAGATAGGCTGCTAAGCCTGTCACACATTATGCCTATTCTGTGAATGCAATTAGAGAGGGCTCAGCTGGAAAATTCTCTGCGTCTAGGTAGCTCCAGAAAGCACTTTCACTGGCCTGGTTTCTTTCATGGCAAAATATAGAAGGAAGAGATTTTACCATTTACTTCCTTTGTTTCTTGTGTTCACATGATCGCTAACATTGATTCTGAGAACAGAATTAATCTATTTAATTAAAATAACTAGAGTTGGACACAAATTGAGACTTCTTATTCATATGCTAGGTTGTAGGTTTTTTGCCTCATGTAGCAATCCTAGCTTGTGATATTAGCAAAATGAATCTTGTGGCCTCAAATCAAAGTGGAATCCATATTTATCAAGTAACATAAAAAAGAGAAACTATTTTTATATATTTTATAAATCTATATCTTTGCTCTTTTTATACTTTTTTTGGTAAAAACTGGCATTAATATTATTTACATATCATTAAAATGTATTTAAATCCCTGTAAGGGCCCTAATGGATCTATCTACATTATTCACATAACACCAATCTAGCCAGTTAAAATATTAAATACATATTCTAAGTTTTATTCCATATTTCAACTACATTTTAAGTTCCTTGACAGCAGAAGTTATGCCTTTTCTCTTTTCACCTATTTTCAGCATATTTCTGTGATGGGTATGATACCAAAAGTTAGATGCCCAGTGGGCATCAGCTGTAGTAGTCTATCCTTGCACCGGTACTTGGCATTTCTCCACATTCTTTAAAAAAAAAAAAAACAAAACCTCTTTAAAATAAAGCGCAATCTGAGATTTACTATAGATTGTGCACAAAAAGTATGTTCATACCACCATCAACTCCAGGAGACAGACTTTCCTTAAAGTCTTTGTTCATTCTTTCTAGCATCCAGGGACCACCCATTCCCTTTACCCTACCCCCTGACATTGCTAAGCTCTTTAGCTTCCTCCTTCTTTTCTTTATTGAGCTAGGTGTCTTTCTCTTTCTGCCTTAGCATG
>NW_022323574.1:0-5530 GCF_002776525.5 Piliocolobus tephrosceles
CATGCTAAGGCAGAAAGAGAAAGACACCTAGCTCAATAAAGAAAAGAAGGAGGAAGCTAAAGAGCTTAGCAATGTCAGGGGGTAGGGTAAAGGGAATGGGTGGTCCCTGGATGCTAGAAAGAATGAACAAAGACTTTAAGGAAAGTCTGTCTCCTGGAGTTGATGGTGGTATGAACATACTTTTTGTGCACAATCTATAGTAAATCTCAGATTGCGCTTTATTTTAAAGAGGTTTTGTTTTTTTTTTTTTTAAAGAATGTGGAGAAATGCCAAGTACCGGTGCAAGGATAGACTACTACAGCTGATGCCCACTGGGCATCTAACTTTTGGTATCATACCCATCACAGAAATATGCTGAAAATAGGTGAAAAGAGAAAAGGCATAACTTCTGCTGTCAAGGAACTTAAAATGTAGTTGAAATATGGAATAAAACTTAGAATATGTATTTAATATTTTAACTGGCTAGATTGGTGTTATGTGAATAATGTAGATAGATCCATTAGGGCCCTTACAGGGATTTAAATACATTTTAATGATATGTAAATAATATTAATGCCAGTTTTTACCAAAAAAAGTATAAAAAGAGCAAAGATATAGATTTATAAAATATATAAAAATAGTTTCTCTTTTTTATGTTACTTGATAAATATGGATTCCACTTTGATTTGAGGCCACAAGATTCATTTTGCTAATATCACAAGCTAGGATTGCTACATGAGGCAAAAAACCTACAACCTAGCATATGAATAAGAAGTCTCAATTTGTGTCCAACTCTAGTTATTTTAATTAAATAGATTAATTCTGTTCTCAGAATCAATGTTAGCGATCATGTGAACACAAGAAACAAAGGAAGTAAATGGTAAAATCTCTTCCTTCTATATTTTGCCATGAAAGAAACCAGGCCAGTGAAAGTGCTTTCTGGAGCTACCTAGACGCAGAGAATTTTCCAGCTGAGCCCTCTCTAATTGCATTCACAGAATAGGCATAATGTGTGACAGGCTTAGCAGCCTATCTCAATCTAAAGAATTCAGAGAAAAATAAAGCAGAAATCTAAAGAATAGAAACACAATGTAATTTTAACAGTGGGCTTACTTTTACTTTCCTAAGGTAATACACCCTAACATGTTCCACGGTAATAAGAACTATTTTTGTATTCTTGTGTGTTCTATTATATTCTGTCATGAGAACTATTTTTCAGAGAATTATATCTAAAAGTATTGTTATATTTTTCTTTATCATTCTAATGGCAGAGTTTATACTTCCAAGAACAGAACATTTTTCAAAAAAAAAAAAAAATCATTTGAGAAGGTCTCTAATGAGGGCAGTGTGTGAAGGGGGAGAAAGTATACATTCATTTTTGTGACAAATATTTTAATGCACAGAATATTATGGACAATTAATCCATTTGTATGACAGGCTTAGGATGACTACCATGGGACTTTGGAAAATATCATACTCTATATTGGTTTCTTTCTCCAAAAGGACAATTATTCATCTGGTGGAATATGGAAGAATACAAATTGAAAGTAGAAATTTCCTCTGCCAAACTACATATAGAAGAATTTCTCCAAGCAATTTCTGTAAACACCCATCTTGAAGCACTGTATGATACAATTGCCATAATTAATTAGCTTTATAGGACTGTGCTCGAGAAGGAAATTAAAGTAACTTTTTCTGATATATAATCATTATTATTGTAGCTAAAATTATAAACTATGCTGTTCTGATTACATCAAGTTTTCCACAGGAAGTGAAATAAATATTTCTAGAAGTCATTAAGCTTTCCATAGGGTAAAAGAAAATTAAATGACAGTTATAAATATTTATCAGTCAGTGGAGTAACCAAAGATCTAGAGTTACAATGCAGGTGAGGTCAGAACTCCCTCAAATGTTTTTATGTATTTTCTATCCTTGTCATCTGATTAAAATATTTTTTTCTGAAGAAGTTGATAAATAATATTGCCTACATAGGTAGATGAGGCTAGAAATCTGATCTTCCAATATTGCTGATTATCAGGCAACGTATCTAGAAGAGAAATCTAGACCAATGAAACCAGATTGTATCTCATTAGTATTTTTTTCTGAAGAATATTAAACTATGAAATATTGATTATACGTTTCTATATAAGCCAGTTTTGGAGGACACCAGCATAGTTTAGGACTGAGTTGAGCTATAGACAGACTTGAACTTTTGCTGAAAAGAGCAGAAAATATTGTATACTGTCTTAGCCCAGGTAAAATAGACAGTAACTAGGCAACCAAAACTAAAAACAAGACAAAACAAAACTAGAAACTAGTTTGGTAAAGCCCTTGTTACACTCTGTGGCACATACCCCATTTTTATCTTACCATACATGTAGTAAGTTGAAAGGTAGAACCTAGAAAGATATGCCCAAATCCCCAACATCTGTGAAATGTTAACCTATTCGAGAAACGGGTTTTTGCAGATATAATAAAGTTCAAATATTGAGATATGATCATCCTGGATTACCTGGGCAGGCCCTAAATCTAATGAGAAATGTTCTTCTAACAGAAAAAAAAAAAAAAAAAAGAAAACAGATGTCACAGGAAGCAGCAAAGTGAAGACAAAAAGAGCCACAAGCCAAGGA
The DNA here is from genome assembly GCF_002776525.5 of Piliocolobus tephrosceles. NCBI lineage: Eukaryota > Metazoa > Chordata > Mammalia > Primates > Cercopithecidae > Piliocolobus > Piliocolobus tephrosceles. The sequence continues at coordinate 2,610 of NW_022323574.1, forward strand.
ATCCTAAGGATTACCAGGAGCTACAAACCAAGGAATCCTAAGGATTACCAGCAGCCATCAAAAGAAAAGCATGGACTGGATTCTCTCCGGAGCCTTGGGAGGAAGTGTAGCCCTGAGGACATCTTGATTTCAAACTCCTGGCTTTTAGGATTCTGAGAAAATGTATTTATATTACTTTAAGCCACACAGTTTGTGGTAATTTGTTACAGCAGCTCGAGGAAACTAATGCACCAGGTTATCTTCGAAGTGAAATGGTAAATACAAATATACTGAATGGTATATTTAATGGTAAATTAAAATACACCAAGAGAGTCACTTATAGGGAAAAATAAAAGATAGATATTCCATTTAACTGCCTAAGACGACTGCAAAGACATATGGATAAAACTTGTTGACAACTTAGAAGGCTGGCTTTGGCAAGATGAAAAGAAGTTTCAGGCGAGAATAATCCATGTGGACATAAATCTTCTCTATATCTACTAAGCAAAACATCTAATGAGAAAGACGATCTCTGTTCTGGTTTATGAAAAATTTTCCATCCATGAAACCCCATAGGGTAAAAGGGCATGTCTAGTGAAAGCTGGACAGACTTGAGTGACAAAAGTGGACTCCTGGCAGAAAATAGGTTGGATTTCTGGGAGAGACCAAAGAAAGGGAAAAACAAATTCTGGGTAATCTCTGGTTGTGGGCAACATGGATAAACCATTTACTATTGTCTCCCTGCAGTATAAACAATCTATTGCTCCCCATTAAGATGGCATGGGACACAAAAAACTTTGGGAGTGATTCTTGTGGAGCTGATGGAATATGTGGATTGCACCATATTTTGGTTCTTAATACTGCCTGTTTCAGAACTCTTAATGAACTCTAGGGCTCTGTGTTTTTATTTTGTTTGCTTTGTTTTGTTTTGGGAAGGAAGTAGAAGTCCGTGAGGCGGCACACTGGTTTCAATTTTCCTAGATAGTCGTGTATTTATTTCAACTGCTTGGCTGACAGGGATAAGTGCTCAGACCCTATACTTTTAATTCTTTTCACCGTGTTCAGCATGATTTAACAGTTGACAGCCACTGTGATGTATCAGAAAGATTGTGCTGTGCAAAATATTCTTCCATTTGATAACAACAATTTCATTGTCATTGTATGGTGCCGGTGCCACGGGGAAGTCATGGTGATGTATTGGGATCATTTAGATCTTCCTAATGTAATTTTCTAGAAATCCTGAAACCTCTGCCCTGATTCATAGAAGGTTTCAGGCACAGTCCTGATAGTCCCTCTGGCTACAGTTGTCTACCTGTAAGTAAAGAAGACAGCAGAAAGCATTAAAAGGAGAGGGAGCATTCAGTGATATGGAGTGAATAAAATATTTTGGCACACTGACGGATTTATAGTCAGCTCTACTATTTACTTGCTGTGTGATATGGGAGACATTTCTTATCTGCACAGAGATCAACTTCTGTGTCAGTTAGAAACTATAAAGTGCTGCCAGAAACAGAAACTAAACTTTGATGGCTGAACGCAAATGGGTTTATTCTTGCCTCTAAAGTAAGCATGAGAAGACAGTCCAGAGTTGGTATGAAAACTCCAAAAAGTCATGGAAAACTTGGGTCCTTATCTCTGCTTTCTTTAGTAGATGTCTTCTGTCCTTAAGGCTACCTCAGATTCATGGTGGCTCCCGTGATCACATCCACACTCCAGGCATGGAGTTAAAAATGTGTGCATTGGCAGGGAAGAGGATAAGAAGGGGACAAATATTTGCATTCTTCAGGAAACTTTCTAACAGAATTATCTGATACTATTTTGCTTACTTCTCATGTACCTTTCTAGTAGTCATAGAAATTAGAAAAGACCGTCTTTTTCTGGACACATTGCATCCCAGTTAAAAAGAAGTCCTATTACAAAGAATAAGTTTTTCTTTAAGTCATCCAAAACAATTGAGTAACTATCACTGCAAATGTACTCTAGTATGACTGAAAGTTGCCAAATTCATTTTCATATGAACCTTTGAGTTTTGCCCGCTGCCATGGTACATCTGATACCATAAGCATTGCATATGTTTCCTTTAGGTACTGGCTTTGATACAATGATCCATATCCTCTTGTCTCCTAACACACTGCTATTCATTCATTCATTCATTCATTCACTCATTCATTCATTCAGCATTTACTCTGATTCCACTATGTGTCAGGTTCCAAACTGAATAAAATACATTCTCTATTATACAAGGAGCTCGAAGTCTACTAGGGAAAACAGACAAACAGACATACCTAGAACACACACTTTTGCGAAGATAAACACATGAAAAAATTGTTTATAATGTTAAGAGTTGTGGAGCCACTAAGACAGGAGCGGTCAGGGAGGGGAGAATCCCAGAAATCCTCATGCCATCTTCCTGTTAAAGCCTCTTCCCCCCATCCCAGGATAACTTACCCTGAATTCTTAGAACCTGAATTGCTTCTTGAAACTTTGTAATGGTTGCCATCATACCATATGTGCTCATTTTATCAGGCTGCTGTTAATCCACATGATATTTTCAAGATCTATCTATGTTGTTGCATGCAGCTGGAGCTTGTTTGTTGTTTTACAGTGTTCTTTTGTATGATAGTGTCACAATTTATTCAATCATTCCACTGTCAGTGGGAATTTTGGTAAATACTGGTTTTGGAATGTTACGAATAATCTTACAATAACACTTTTTTGTAAATATATGTGCTTATTCCTATTGGGTATGTATTATAAAATTACCAGGGTATATTTCATGTGCGTATTTGTTTTTTAAGGATAATGCTCAACAGTTTTCCAAAGTAGTAGTATAAATTCTATTTCCATGTAAAATACCATTTATAGAAAGATGCCTCCATTGAGAGTTCTAGTTCGCCCACATCCTCATCAACACACAATGTTGAACTTAATCTCATCTTATC